>NW_015555804.1:1085682-1086028 GCF_001515605.1 Sinocyclocheilus anshuiensis | reverse complement strand
CGGTTTTCATAACCGCTGGCCAAATTAAAAAACGAAACTAAAATTAAATCATCTTTGAGAGCAAGGGGGCCCCTGGTGCTTCGGGGGCCCTACGCAGCTTGCGTATTTTGCGTATAGGGAGGATCGGCTCTGGTCGCGATGAACTAATATGAGTGATTATAACCGCTTATATATATATATATATATATACACTGAACAAAATTATAAACGCAACACTTTTGTTTTTGCCCCCATTTTTCATAAGCTGAACTCAAAGATCTAAGACTTTTTCTATGTACACAAAAGGCCTATTTCTCTCAAATATTGTTCACAAATCTGTCTAAATCTGTGTTAGTGAGCACTTCTC
>NW_015555804.1:1084736-1085664 GCF_001515605.1 Sinocyclocheilus anshuiensis | reverse complement strand
TAGAGAGATTTGTGAACAATATTTGAGAGAAATAGGCCTTTTGTGTACATAGAAAAAGTCTTAGATCTTTGAGTTCCGCTCATGAAAAATTGGGACAAAAACCGTCCGTTTATAATTTTGTTCAGTGTATATATATATATATATAGAGAGAGAGAGAGAGAGAGAGAGAGCACCCTCACTAATTTAACAAGCACCCTCAGTGATTTGATTGTGGAGCCGGGCCTGTTAGTGTAACAGTGGTTTTTTTTTTTTTTAGCATTAAAAGGTTTGTCTTGTACAGCCCATTTTTGCAGGCATGTAAATATAGGTAATGCTTTCCTCTGTTAAATTATTGTGCAATAAAACTCTGTCTACACAAAACAACTTCAAATATGACAATGCATGTATTGTGTTTCATTGAAATGGTGTTGATAAATGACATTGAAGCTAACCAGAGGGGAGAAAAAATAAAATAAAAAGAGATCTTCTTTAACATCACAAATGTTTCTGCTAGACAGACATGAGGTTACTTTCACATCAAATGGAGACTTCCCAGAGGAAAGAAAAATCAAAAGTGAGATCTCTTTAACATCTCAAATATTTCTCCTAGACAGAAATGAGGTTAAGATGGAGATTTTTGCTTGAGTCTCCTGCTTCTCAAACATGTTTCCTGAGACAAAAACTCTAACACTCTCACATTTGTCTCCTTTTAAATTTTAGGAGAGACCTCATCGTCATCACACACTGTGCTCAGATTTTTCGCCTTAGCTAGAGACACTGGATCTCTCACATTTGTATCTTCAAAAGTTTTGAAGAGATAACATCACACATTGTGCTCAGGTTTCTCTTAAGCTAAAGACTCTGGGGGTCTCATATTTGTCTCCTTTAAAGCTTTATCTAATAAATATCTTAATATCTCAACAACTTTACAAAGTGTGCACCAAGTCAA
>NW_015555804.1:1083116-1084585 GCF_001515605.1 Sinocyclocheilus anshuiensis | reverse complement strand
GGTGACATCAGAAATGGATATTATATAATAGATGCTTTTTTGAACATTTTAGCAATTTAAAAATATTAAAAAATGATTTTTTACACGGCACCCCGGTTGGGAAACACTGCTCTAAATAAAGGGGAAAAAAATATAAATCCAGAGTTTAAGAGAAATCATGCAGAAATAAGGATAATGTTACTTTTTATAAGATCATGATTATGTGCTTAGGCACAATTTGTTGTTGGAAGTAGTAATGTACCCGATGCCTTTATCAAAACAGATTTACAGAAAAAAGTAACCCTGGAGCTTTTCTTTACTGAAAGGCAAATAAATGGCTTATGACTCCATCTTGATTATTAATTGACTAATTTGATTATTAATACATATTATATGGTAGAAATGTTTGAGCTCATATTGAGACATTTGTCATTTGCACACTTTGTAAAGTTGTTGAGAGACAAAGGAGACTAATGTGAGAGCTCCCGAGTCTTTAGTGTAGGAGAAAAGTCTGAGCACAGTGTGTGATGTTGTTGAGATCTCTTCTAAAGCTTTAAAAGAGACAAATGTGAGAGATCCAGTGTCTCTAGCAAAGGAGAAAAATCGGAGCACAGTGTGAGATGACAATGAAGTCTCTTATAAAACTTTAAAGGAGACAAATATGAGACCACCAGAGTCTTTAGTTTAGGAGAAAAATCTGAGCACAGTGTGTGATGTTCTTGAGATCTCTTCTAAAGCTTTGAAGGAGACAAATGTGAGAGATCCAGTGTCTCTAGCTAAGGAGAAAAATCTGAGCACAGTGTGTGATGATGATGAGGTTTCTTCTAAAACTTTAAAGGAGACAAATGTGAGAGTGTTAGAATTTTTGTCTCAGAAGACAAGTTTGAGAAGCAGGAGATTCAAGCAAAAATCTCCATTCTTTCTTAAAGTAAACACATTTCTGTCTAGGAGAAATATTTGAGATGTTAAAGAGATCTCACTTTTGATTTTTCTTTCCTATGGGTACTGTTTAAAATTTTAAATATGGATATTTTTCTTACAAAAACACATCGATTTGCCTCAGGAGGCCTTTATTATCCCCCAGGAGCCGTGTGGAGCACTTTTTTTATGATGGATGGATGCAGTTTTTGGACTTCTATTGGACTATTGAAAAAATAACACCCATTCACTACCATTATAACGCTTGGAAGAGCCAGGACAGTTTTAAATATAATTCCAATTGTATTTGTCTGAAAGAAGAAAGTCATGTAGACCTAGGATGGCTTAAGGGTGAGTAAATCATGGGGTAACTTTCATTTTTGGGTGAAATAACCCTTTAACTGTAGGTCAAAATTAAATTACAGAAAAAGTAAATTGAAATGTAAAAATTGGCAAAATTGGCATTTACAATAAAATATCAATACCAATAAAATGAAATAAAATAAACATATATACACATATGCTCAGTTCATATATATATATATATATATATATATACATACAGTATATTA
>NW_015555804.1:1080397-1082938 GCF_001515605.1 Sinocyclocheilus anshuiensis | reverse complement strand
TAATAAATTAAAAATCTGTTACTTAAAGTGTTTAAAGTGAATTAAGACATTACAACATCATATAATGCAGTATGCATTATATGGATGGCAATGGATCGTGATTTTGATTTATTAAACAGTGTTATTAAATTATTTTACATTATAATTTAATTATATATTTTATTTATTTTTTATTTATATTAACTGTAGCATGCATTAATTGACAGCAAAAGTAAATCTAAATATTAAGGGAAAACTGGGAAACGTAGCTTGTACAATTAATAAATACTGATAAATAAAATAAAATAAAATAATTAGAGAATTAAAATGTTTTTTCATTCTGTCTTGTTCTGCAGGCTTTGTGTATCATGCTAGTTCTAGCACTGGCATCTTTCTGTCCTCTTTTCATCCAGACGGCCCATTCAGTGTAAATCATTCAATGACTTACATGGGCTCATTCCCAGCAAGGACTCCTATTCAAAGTCCTGAGAGCTACAGTACAGCTGGACATAGTTCCTCAACCGCCTTCCAAATACTGAAGTCCTCCACAAAATGCTAATTCTATATTTCAGCAGCAGGCGGTAATAAATGTCATTGTTTTTCCAGAGGAGATTTGTAGATTTAATTACACTAATGAGAGTCTATCCATGTGGTCTGTACCATGAGCTCACTGCATTGGATCAAACAGGGCTAGTAGTCTTTCATTTCATCACTAGCTTTTTCCTCACTCATCTTCATTGCCTTTCTCTGTTCCATAGCTTTATGGCCTCTCTTTCTCTTTCTGTGCCCTTGTGTATGAATATTTCAAACATTTATCCATGCTTAGCTAAGTGTGTGTGTTTGCACTGACAGACTAGAGGGGGCAGAAATTCAGATGGGTGCAAATGTTTTATGTGTCAATAGGGATGTCAAAGGTTAAAATAAGATAAAATAAAATAAAATAATAAAATAAATAATTTAAAAATATTTCTACAGTATTGGTAGCACCAAGTACCAACAATTAGGTGAGAGCCAACTGTTTTTCAATGCCCATGTGTGCATGCACGCATACACTTCATGAGCAAAATATATAAATATATGTACATTAGGATTGCTGTTTATTATGTCATTAATAATGATCATACAACATTTTGACAAAAAAGCAGAACTGGATGGATAAAAAGATGGTCTTGTAGATTACTTGTGGATTATTGTGATGTTTTTATCAGCTGTTTGAATTCTCATTCTGACGGCACCCATTCACTGCTGAGGATCCATTGGGGAGCAAGTGACGTAATGATACATTTCTCTAAATCTGTTCCGATTAAAAAACAAGCTCGTCTACAACTTGGATAGCTTGAGGGTGAGTAAATTTTTTAGCAAATTTAAATTTTTAAGTGAACTGTTCCTTAAGCCCTCTACTATGCAACATAAAAACAGTCTAATTTTAAATGCGGGCCTGCTTTAAATAAAATAAATTCAAATTAAATTATTCATTATTCATTGATTTGTATTTGGTCATTTATATTACTATATTTAATGTGGTTTAATAATTTCTATAATAAAAAAATTTAATTTAAATAATTACATAATCATTTATATAAAATAATGTGTTAAATAGCATATTACTTTTGCTGTGGTATTGAAATGTAGAAAAATATTACATTTCACTGATATTGGTGTTGACTGCTGAAATGTTGTCTTAAGTGTGTGCAAGGGTTTTGTCTGAACTTGGACGATGTTTTATCTGAGCTAAAGTGCATGCAAGGTTTTGTGTTGTGATTATGCAAACATGCAAATAAGTGTTAATAAGCAGTGTGCTAACTGGAATGTGCCACTTGTAAGATCTCTTATAAGGTTAAAGATTATTTGCCCAAAGGAGAAACAGTCAGCTGGCGCAGTAAGTCCATCACACGCGCACACACACACACACACACACACACACACACAGAGTCTTGGCTGTCTAATAAACTTCCTCCGGTCCTTCTAATCCACTCCTACTGGCAGCTTGAATGCTGAGCTGATAACACACACAGCAAAGACATGACTACAGCTGAAGATGGCTAGTACTTTTGTAGCGTCTGCGTAAAATCATGCATGGTCTTTGGGATTTATGGCTTAAGAGACCCCTTTTAGCCTTTGACATTTGCATATAAATTACAGTCCTGGTCACAGACTTTACATTTATATCGGGGCTAAATTGCCAAATAATTCTCCCCACTATCAAGGAGATGCTAAGCAGTCCCCCACTATCATCTCCCCAACTGACTTCAAACAGTTTCCAAAGACAAGTAAATGTTTCTTTCTTGGTATCAATATTATCTGCTCTTTATTCCTCAAACAATGATGTACAGTATGTGATTGTGAAATGCATCATACGTTTTGTACTATATTTTGGGTTAAAACTGCACCAATTCCAGATCGACCCATAAACATGCAAATGGCCATAAAGGGAGACAAAGGAAACTTCTCCCGCTCAAAAATTCACGCCTGGTATTGGCTATTCCACCCAAAGGTGGGTGTGAATAGAGAAACCCTCAAAAGTCATCAGCCCGAAATGATCTTTGCCCAAAAACCCTCTTC
>NW_015555804.1:1073751-1080365 GCF_001515605.1 Sinocyclocheilus anshuiensis | reverse complement strand
TCTGCTCTTTATTCCTCAAACAATGATGTACAGTATGTGATTGTGAAATGCATCATACGATTTGTACTATATTTTGGGTTAAAACTGCACCAATTCCAGATCTACCCATAAACATGCAAATGGGCCATAAAGGGAGACAAAGGAAACTTCTCCCGCTCAAAAATTCATGCCTGGTATTGGCTATTCCACCCAAAGGTGGGTGTGAATAGAGAAACCCTCAAAAGTCATTAGCGCGAAATGATCTTTGCTCAAAAAAACTTTTCTTTTGAGACTACACTTTCGAAGACTCTCAAGACTCTCCTCTTGAGTTTGTTTTTCGGCAGTTTTTATCTTCAAGTAACTTCGATTCGCTGTGGACTTTCCTATCTTCAGAAGAACCAGAAGTAAACTTCCAGCTCACTCCTAAAGAACTCATCAAAGACCTCCGTTGTCTACCGCATCAGGACTCTTGTTCAGCAATCGAAGCCAATGCAAGTAACCGTTTACAACTATTTAGATGCGTGTTTAAGCTTGAGCCCCTTTAAGGTGATTTTTGATTCTTTGATGATTCTCATTAGGTTGTGGTTAAAATTGATGTGAAATACTGCCATTCTTTTACTTTTCTCTCTCTTTTCCTTACTTTGCTTCATTCTGTATATATGTGTTTTGCTTAGTTAGTTATATGTTAGAAATAGTTTCATTCATTAAATCCCTTATATTCACAATCGATTGCCTCTGTTTGCTGCTCACAATTCGAAGTCACTGAATGTTTGAACCCTTGCTACATATGCTAAATTACTGCTAGCACTGCATACAAAAGGAAAGCTACTTTCCTTGGCCAGGAAAATAATCTTTCCTTGAATTGATAAATGATCATATTGTCTGCTCGGTGGACGGACAGATCAAATAATTGTAATATTGATTCTGCTACAGTTAATTCTAAGATCTAATCTAAATATTTATTATTAATCATAACCAGTTATAATTAGTCATAAATATTTCCCTTTTGAGCTGATTTACTACACTTTACACTAACAAAGCTTTGCAAATAAAGCTGACCACAGCAGGAGCAGCGGGTCACGGTCTTTTACCGCTGAAAGACAGCACTGATTACTGTACGATCTCCAAGCTTTAGGGGGAACATTTTGCAATATTGCAGCATTTTAATTCCCTCCTGAAGACTATGCATAATAACAGTAAAATTTTCTTGCACTAAAAATAGTAATTTAGTTTTACACAACCGTTTTCCTCGTCTATGGGCCTCTTTCATGAAACCCAAGCAGAACAAATTTACTAGTATGTCTCTCATAAATCCATTTGTATATAATTGTCCTATTGAATTGAATGTGACAACTTATGTAAGAATGCATTTATGCAATATTTATGCAGATTCACTTCGTTCTTGTTTCAGGAATGGCCCTCTGACCTTTAAACAAGCTGTTTTTGCTACTGTACCTTTAACAATTCTATATATAAACAACCTCTGTTATGTTTTATTTTGCAGCGGTTTCCCTGAATGATATGGATAGAAAAGATTGTTCTGCATTTTGAATGCTAACACACGAACTATTCATTTTTGAAAGAGCAATGAAAGTCATGAAAGCAATGTCTGACCAACAAGATGGGATTTTTTCATTTTTGAAAGAAGATGCTCACCAAGGCAGCTTTTATTTAATCAAAAATACAGTAAAAACTGTAATATTGTAGAATATCATTACAATTTAAAATTAACTATTTTCTTAGGACACTATGGCAATTCACAACAAACAAGCGAATAAACACTTAAACATTCCTAAATGCATATAGCAGGCATGGAATTTATGAACACACTTCAACATTTTGCTAACGATCATGCAAACCCTAAATGAGCATCTACCCTTGACGTTATATGGAGAGCTCTTGAATAATAATAAGAGGGCTGAACATACATGCTTCTGTTATGTTTTATTTTGCAGCGGTTTCCCTGAATGATATGGATAGAAAAGATTGTTCTGCATTTTGAATGCTAACACACGAACTATTCATTTTTGAAAGAGCAATGAAAGTCATGAAAGCAATGTCTGACCAACAAGATGGGATTTTTTCATTTTTGAAAGAAGATGCTCACCAAGGCAGCTTTTATTTAATCAAAAATACAGTAAAAACTGTAATATTGTAGAATATCATTACAATTTAAAATTAACTATTTTCTTAGGACACTATGGCAATTCACAACAAACAAGCGAATAAACACTTAAACATTCCTAAATGCATATAGCAGGCATGGAATTTATGAACACACTTCAACATTTTGCTAACGATCATGCAAACCCTAAATGAGCATCTACCCTTGACGTTATATGGAGAGCTCTTGAATAATAATAAGAGGGCTGAACATACATGCTGAAAGGCCTTAATTAAAGGGCCGCTCAGTCCTACGGGAAGCATTTTTAATGAATATTTCCACTCCACACACATCCCTCCCTCTCTCACCCTGTTAATTTTACACCCCTTTCCCCACCACAAATTATTTATTTATTATTTTATTTATCAGAAGCTGACCTTTTATTACCCATAATGGCCCGGGGGTGAAAAGCAGTGTTGTACTACTACCTTTTTTCAGTAGTGAGTTTTCGACTTTCCAAAATTATGCATTTTGTGTAAATGTAGCGGTTTAATTTAATGGTTTCCATTTAATTTCATTGTTTTGTGCCAGATAAACACTGCTCTGTTTGTAAAAACAATGATCATCTGATAATTATTTAAAAAGACACCGACCCTTTAAATAGTTTCCATGTGGTAATCTACTTGTAGTGAAGCTAACAACATTGTAACTGTAATGTAACTACTTTGAAATTGTAGCTTTTAAAGCCACAAGCCACTTTTGTTTAAAATAGCTTCCCCAGTACAGAAATGTGTCCTTATTGCGCTTGGTGAAAAACATGAGAGGTAGTGTGAGAAAAGAACAAGACAGATAGATAGAGCGACAATGACCTTCCACATCCCCGTTCCATCTGAGTGTGTTAATTAAACTTTTTTTTTCGCCAAAGAACTGAAGTGTGAGCTTTCAAACTAATTATTTTAGGTTTTGCTCCAGTTGTCAGGCTCTTGCGGGATTTTCACAGCAATTCTTTACCATAATTATCTGTCTTTCAACTGTACGGTCTTACACTAACAGTTCAAACTAACTCTAGTCCTAGTCTAGCACTGTGTACTAGCTACATAATGTAGAAGCTTGGGTAGCCCCGCCCATTGTGAAATCTCATTGGTTAAAAATTTAGCTTCAAATAGCTGTGTATTAAACAGCCAATATTGTCTAATTGGCTGCAATTGTGCTACATCATTCAGCAGTTTCAAGTTCAAGTGGTCAGACAAATAGCTTGTCGCTAGAAACTCATGCCTGGTTAGAACACATTGTTATTTCTGTCCTCATTAAATTTGTAATGATAAACATAATTACCCTAGCCTTGTTTTGAAACCTTCAGGACTGGATGACAGACATATTCTGTGGTTCAACAGATAAGCAAATAAGAAGCCAGGACTTTGGAGGAGTATCCAAAGAGCATCAATAACTTCTGGAAGCAGTTGGTTAAACTTATACCCCCGTAAAAGATTGAACGTCAATTCAAGTAAGAATCTATTTAGTAAGTAGCCTACATGTACAGGGCACAGGCACTGACCTTCTGTTTCTCTGTGTACAGTACTCAATATTTAACAGGCTGCTCTCTCTCTAGCACACACACATTCAGAGTTAGTATTTAGCACCTTTGTCTGACACACAATGGTGGCTGGCCTCTTGCCCTTTTGGAGGGAAAAAGAGATCAGGTCTGGAATCCGGCCAGAATCGGATACAGTGCTGAGAGAGTAATGATAGCTCAACCCTACAAGCCTGTGCTCATCATCACTCTAAATGAGGGCTATGCAAACAAAAGCACAAGCTAATATCAAGCACAAGTATAGACACTAGTTAACACATGCTAAGCATACAACATCATGTTACTATTGTAAGCAAATAGCAACATTAGTGCAATTAACATGTCAAGTCATTACATACAAAAAATCCATAGCACTAAAATGTTTTAACAACAGTGCAAAGCACAACAACTTTCTCTTTTGCTCATACGCTGTCCATATGCTAGCATAAACAAAAGGACTTTTTGTAATTGAAACTGAAAACTAGCATGGAGCTACTAGCATTCAACTGGTCAATTCATTGCACCATTCTTGAAGAATTCAGAACAATCTGTTGTTCACAGTTGGCTAAACCCAGGGTTTGTTATTTTAGGTTAATTAGGTAAAGGCCTAATGTTCAAATGAAACCTATGTCAGTATGCAAAATATGTTCCTTACCTAAGTACTGTATGTACCAGAGCACATAAGATCTATAGGAACACTTTCATCATTGTAATTAAATACCGCCTTAGTTCATAATCAATCAGCTGCTAGCGCATTCACCGCTTCTTATATAAACCTTATGTAGAACGCAAGCAACAGAAGCTGCAGGACTAATGAGCCTTTCTTTACAATATCCAGACTAAAATGAGCATACAATATTGTTTCAGAGTGAAACTTATTTTTTATATTAATATCTACTCAGCGTAAGTGCACAGCCCCATTAAGACCATATATAATGCAACAGGATCGTACGTCCAGCCATGCTTCAACAAAGAGCGGAAGCCTGTGTTTCTGAAGGCATGACAGATGAGTGTTTCAAAAAGGCCCTCTAGGCTACAAAGGGCTAGTTGTAAATTATTCAGGCTGTTTGCGTACACTCAAACCAGAAGTCCAACTTTAACTCCAGACACGTGCCATGGAAAATTCAAGATCTGGAACATGCCCTAATGCGTCATTTCAATATCAGTGACATGCATCAAATGTTGTACAGCAGGTATAAACAATGATAATAAGAATGAATTGCCTGAATATAAATAATAACTCTTAAAGATCCCTTTAAATCGGAGGTCTGGGGGTTCAGTTAATCAAGCTGAAAGCTGCACTGGTTCGCATGCAATTTACATCAAGAGTGTAGCATAAACTAGCAGAAGGTAAACAGAAGGAATCCAATATCTTGGATATAACAAATGTAAGGATTTCAATCAAGAAAAATGGCTTAAAATTTGACATGCTAAGTCTAAATAAAGCCATAAGAAAGGAGTATAACAAGCTCACCTTGGCAAAAAGTACTCCTTTAGCAGCCAGAGCATCCTCGCTGCGCCCATTAGGGAAGCACTCATAATTGGCATCCAGAATAGGGTAGCGACTGGCCAACAGAAGCCCACTGTTCAAGAACTTGAACCGGGAG
Organism: Sinocyclocheilus anshuiensis; assembly: GCF_001515605.1. Taxonomy (NCBI): domain Eukaryota; kingdom Metazoa; phylum Chordata; class Actinopteri; order Cypriniformes; family Cyprinidae; genus Sinocyclocheilus; species Sinocyclocheilus anshuiensis. Next base: position 1,075,105 of record NW_015555804.1, on the reverse strand, counting down.
CAACAGCCTTTCCAGCCATAGCGTCCCACGTCGCTCAGCACAAAGGGAAAATAGCGGTGCAGCTGCCTCCTGAGCCTGTCTGCAGCTCGCCTTTCGAAGACTTCCTGCAGACAAAGGAAGTCCAGGTTGGCTGGAAAGAAGGCAGAGATCTCATGGTCAAAGCCGTCGTCTCCATGACGGCGTTTGCGGCCAATCGGCCTTTTAAAGACTGAGGTGCGGTGTTGTGAAAGGGTGTTGTTGGGGGAGATGCCTCCATCAGCTGCATGGAAACGAACTAGGGATTCCCGGGAGGCCGTACGGCTTTCTAGGCTACCCGTATCCCCATCCCCGGTCTGATGGTTTCCCTTTTCAGCCTCAGTCGGCTCAGAATCAGGAGAGGTGAAAATAATTTGCACTCCAGCCGGATGGAGAGGACAGTCTTCTGAGTTTTGGATGATGTTGCTATGTACTGGACACTCAACAGAGGAGTGTGGGTCTGCAAACTGGTGGACGGTACAATCAGGAGCATGCTCTTCTCCATTGGGGTGGAGGGGACACTCTGAGGAATTCTGGGCTCCAGTGCTGTGAACGGGGCAATCCGAGCTTGTACCTCCTGAGGGGTGAACAGGACATTCAGTTAAGGCTTCAGTCTCAGTTTCAGTGGTGACCACAGGCTCGGGACGATGGTCCAAAGATGAGGTGCGGCGGAAGCCCTGGGTGGCCAAACTGCAAAAGGATGCCGCACTAATTGATGTATTAGTGGGCGAGTCGATGTATATCTTGATCTGGGGTCTGCTGGCACCATTACGGATTCGCTTGCCCACTTCACGAGCTCGGCGTTGAGTGTCCGCAAGGTTGTTGAAGCGTGCGAGTGAGTCCGGCAGCAGGCAAACATTGGCACTGCCAAAACAAAAGCTGCGACCTTGTGGAAGCCACTCAGCAAGTGCTGCCCCGGTTCCAGCCGATGTTCCTTGCTCAGCGCTATGCTTGTCTGGTTTCTGACGAGAGTAGATATAGGGGTTCCTGATGGTCTGCAGTGGGGCCCACAAGAGGAAGCCAATGAAAGCTAAGGGTAAGGATGCCAGTAACAGCATCAAGTAGAACGGTGTAGAGATCAGGACCCCGAGTGCCAAAAAAGAACAGGGATCTTGGGAGCGTCTACGCTTCTCTAGTGATGTTGCTACACAGGAGGCCAACAACCGGTCCAACAGCCAGTAGCAAGGGAAAACAAAGGCCCAAGACAGACGGCTCAGAAAGCTGAGGAAGGCACTAGGGTAGGGAGAGGTGTGCAAGACCATTTCTGGCTCACCTTGTAGACCAACTCCCAGCCAAAAAAAAAAAAACCAGTACAAAAAAAAAACTACAAAGTTTACCC
>NW_015555804.1:1070033-1073694 GCF_001515605.1 Sinocyclocheilus anshuiensis | reverse complement strand
TTGAACCCACCCCCCAGCAAAAAAAAAAAAAAAAAAAACAGTACAAAAAAGAACTACAAAGTTAACCCTCCCCCCGTGGCAGAAAGAGGCACACTACATGGTTCTTGGGTCCGTCACTATGTCCGACCGAATTTGGGATATGCAGGGTTCTGTGCCCAGCCTCTTCCCTCCTTGGTGGGGGTCTGCAGGGCTAGAGTCTCCTGAAGAATCTGATCATGGTGATGACAAAAAAACCCTCCTGTGATCCAGAATATTCCAGGCACGGAAAGGGGAGGCCTCGTCAGTGCAGAGCCTGCAGACAAGCAAAGGGAGGGGGGAACAGAATACACAGGCAATCAGATGAAAGTAGAGGATAATGTGCAATCAACAAATTGGATCCCAGTAAAATTTCAAATGTTTTGAAAATCATGATGAAAAATAAATAATAATAGCTTTTCACAGAACGCAGAGTGTCAGGTCACCAAATGTAGCATGCTATGTAAGAATGTAGTTTTTGCTACTAAAAGACACATTTGTGTCACAGATGTGTGTTTTCGAATTGGGTTTGGTAAAATATGTCATTTAAAAAAGCGTATTGATTGTAAATAAAATAAAAACTTGTATGAGTGACAAGTGTAAACAAGTGACCTTATAAATGCTTGTTATTCATATATTTTTTAGAAAGAGGGTCTACCAGATGTGGCTTATTATCCCAAATGACCTTCTGACTTTAACAAAGGAGAAATTAGGATAATTATCATTTAAAAAGCTACCACTGCACAGGTGTTACCGTAAAATATGATCGAGTGGTCGTGATTTTGTAGTTGTTCCTCATGAAATAAACGGACAGAAACAGGCCTATACAAACATATGGAGCAGATGATGAGAAAGATTAGACTACAACATCACAAAAAGACAATTACACTGATTGGTTGAAAAAATGATACAGAAAAATATTCTTTAATATAGTCTTTGTCACAAGGAAGTACCAATTAAATTTGCCTTGTTCTTGAACAAAGAACTCAGATAGGTGTTATGGTTCTTTTGTTTTAGACCCTTTAGTCAGTGCGATTTAAAATTGTTAAATATAAATAATATAAATATAATTAAATACAGACTGAAATGGAGCTTAACATAAGAAAAAAACATTCGAAAAAATGTTTAATGTTTTTTTTACTTTTAACCCCTTCAGTAAGGGGGCTATGTAACCCTAAAACTTTCTCTCCACTTATCCGATATTTAACCACCTTCGACAAAGCTGAGAATTACAAACAAGACTTTTTTCTCAAAATCGATGTCATAATTTACATAAATCTAAAGAGCTATAAAACTTTGTTTTAAAAGCAGCCATTGACTTAGCTGTCCTTTTATGTTGAGATGCTGGTTACCTTTTTGCGGCAAATGCTCCTATTCGAAACTCTGACCTAAATCATCAAAAGATTTACCACAGATCAATGAGGACAGGTCAGTCTTTGACACAACCAGGAAATTTATATGTTACTGTTGTGGTTTTATAACTGGGTTGACAGTTGACACTGATGTCAAGAGAGGAATTAACAAAAACAGAAAGACAATTCCACAAGTCGTGACTTAACATCATATTCAAATTGTCACTATCCAATCAATCCCCAATAGATAAAATCAAGTCCCATCCCACATATTTCTCATGGAATATGCTGTTTCACTCAGAAATACGCCACATTACAGAATTATAATGGGTTGTGCATACCATTTCATGTAGATCAGCAAGGACACCTCTTGCACATTTACACATACGAATGACCTTTCTCACACAAAGTCCTCTAAAAATTCTACTAAAGCGCAGATAAAAGTCTGTATTTTACCCCATAAGAGTACAGCAGTTTCCCTAGATATGCATAACACAAAGCTTCACGTACAAATAATCCCTTTGCATCCACACTCACCTCATCTGCACACACACTCAATCTGTGGAATAATAATTTCCAGGGTTTTATCCATCACCACCTAATCTGCGCTGGACTGCTGTGTCGACTGCATAGTGGCCTAGACGTGAAGAAAAAATTAATAATTTTTTCTGAGAGGGCTGATTTTGACAGCACGCTGTGAGCACAGGGTTATGCTGGCGAGAATTTGAGCCGCCCGACTTGCAGAGTGACAGACAGGGCCGTCAGTGCACGAGAACAGGAAAAGGAAGAGTGTAGCAAATGAATGTGTGGTAGTTTGCAGCTGTGCATGCTGTATACATGCGCATTACCGCACAAACACACACACACACACACATGTGCGAGGGGGGTTAAGCGACCGTGTCTTTAGGTTAAGCTTGCCTACTGCTGAGCAGCTTTCAGGTCACACACAAGCAAACACACACACAAAGCTTGCAAAGGGAATCTGGTGCAACAACAATGTCCTCAACTCTTCACAGAGATTGTCCTGCTGTCGTTTTGCCCCTGAACTGAGCTGCCATATGGTTTTGTAAAACATATACTTTACCACAAATTCACACTTAAATCTATACTGAAACTGACAGATAAATAGATGTAAATCAGTCCCCAGTTAGATGATCTGGGCCAGCCCAGAGGAACATTTTATTGCTCAAAGATTGCTCTGTAATAGCTCAGGAGACATTAGTTGACTTTTATTTCATTTATTTCTTTTTGTTTCATTTAAAGGTGCAGTAAGTGATATTATCCTTTCTGGCACTGTTAGACACGCCCCTCTTTTCCAAAACCCGCCTACTTCAACTACAAACTTCCTGCTTCCCATATATGGGCTGTCCTGTGAACATTCAAAATGATAGATAGAAAATGCCTAACAAAAAATCTGACACATCTAATTCACTTAATTCAGTAATGTCAGATGCAATGCAATATGAATATTTGCATGCCATTCCATAAAAAATACTTGCAGCAAATTTAAATTTTAACTTTAAACTTTAAAAAGCTCAGATAATTTTAGTATTTTATGAGAAATTTAAGTTCATCAGTGTTTCCCCTGCCATTATATTAGGGGGGCGGCCCACCCCCCACCAACGGCAACCCCCGCCCCCCTTGAAGGTCAAGTTAATTTTATTTAATTATATTTTCTCTATAGCGCCAGATCACAACAGAAGTCATTTAAAGTAACCTTTCCGATAGAACAGGTACCTTGTTCTTTTATTAAACAAACTAAATAGCCTTATGTTATTTATCTTATTTACACAACGGCATGTCATTTCGGTCTCTACGTTATGGTCGCACTCTCTGTATCACGCACAGCGGAGTTTCGCCCCGATGCGCGCACGCACACACACACACGTGCGCACACACACAAGTGAGCACACTCCCACTAGTATTTGTAAATATTAAGCCACAAAACGACTATTTAAATATGAATTCTGCGTGTCTCTGTGTTAATGAATGGCGCAGACGCGCGGTTTTGTTTACTACTGGTACTTAAGCGTGCGTGACGCTTCCAATGATATTAACGTCTGCCGTCTCACTAAATGAGGACATAAATACATGAACAACATCTCCAGAACTGCTCTGAGAGTCACTTCATGAGCATTTGACTGTTTCATTGGAGTTAAACTATCCTCATATCATATACACACAGAAATGTAAAGGTATTGATGGCAACCCATCAAAATAAAAGTTCGGTTTAACTTGAAGACACTGCGGCAGAAATATATTACTATTGTTCAGTAGAATGTACGTAATAGGCT
>NW_015555804.1:1065495-1065996 GCF_001515605.1 Sinocyclocheilus anshuiensis | reverse complement strand
CACACACACACACACACACACACACACACACACACAAGTGAGCACACTCCCACTCCCATTGGTATTTGTAAATATTAAGCCACAAACGACTATTTAAATATGAATTCTGCGTGTCTCTGTGTTAATGAATGGCGGGTTTTGTTTGTTTTGTTTACTACTGGTACTTCAGCGTGCGTGACGCTTCCAATGATATTAACGTCTGCCAATGAGGACATTGAAGACACTGCGGCAGAAATATATTACTATTGTTCAGTAGAATGTACGTAATAGGCTGCTACTACTACTACTAAATTTATTAAAACCTTATTTTTAAGGAATAATCATACAATATTTCTTCAGTGTTTTAATTGTAATATTAAATGACCTTTATTTTCCAAAAATAAAATTTGTTTAATTTTATTACTTAAAAGATAGATTAAATTAATATTTTATGCCTTAAAAAATGTAAATACACAACACAGAATTTCTGAGCAAAAAATCATAAGGCTATTGTAAGAATAA
>NW_015555804.1:1057966-1065379 GCF_001515605.1 Sinocyclocheilus anshuiensis | reverse complement strand
CATGTAATATTTGTTAAACTTTTAATAAATTGATGTTAAATTGTTTAAGTTTCATGATTTTAATTAATTAGACATTATTAATTAAATAATTAATTTATTTAATTATTAAATTAATAATTTAATTTAATTAAATTATTAATTAAAACAAAAAAAATGTTATGGGTCCAAAAGCCGTAAACCTAGGGGAGACACTGGTTCATGTTAGTTTTATTTTACATTATTAACATTCTATTATAGTATTTATTCACATTTGAATCAGCTTTTATTCTTATATTAAACTTTCTTATTTTAATTGTAGTTTAAGTTTAGTAATTTTATGTGCTTTATCATTTTTATTAGTTTCTTATGTTTTTTAAATTACTATTTAGCTTTAATTCTTATTTTATTATTTGCATACTATTATAGTATTTGTTAATATTTTGAATTAGCTTGTAGTATACTTCAATTTAGCTTTCATTTGTATTTTAGTTCAAGTAATTTTAGTACTTTAACTTACTTTTCAGTTAGTTGCAGAGGGTTTATTTTTAGGTTTTTCATCTAATATTTATATTTCATTTTATTTTATTTAAATTTTATTTTAATTCCTACAAATGATTTTAAAAGTTTTAGTTAACAAACAAAACAACCACAACATTACTGAGATCTCATTATGGGAGATATCATCCTTTTTCTCTTAGTGTTGAAACAGTTCTCATTGTGTTCAGGAGACTTCTACCTGTGGCTTTCAACAACCAGGCCCCTGCTCTGTGTGTTTACTTGAAGTGTATGCACTTAAATGTTATGTGTACCTTCAATAACTTTCCTATGTGAGTCAATATTGCTCCAGTACAGACCAGAAGCCTGACAATCAAGGCAATAAACTAAATGAATGCGGACACCAACAGGAAGTCTGTTAGCTAACACTTGGTTTAGAAAGCCTCAGCTATAGATCTGTTTAAACACGAATCCTTCACTTTCTAATCAATACTGATCACAACTTTCCCCATGAGGAAAGAGAGAGACACTGACAAAAGTCACGTCAATGACTGTGACTGTTTACCAGCCAATTTAAACCTATAAACACAAAATTTGTTCTGTAGAAGCTAATAACGGCTTTTGGTTAAGTATTTGATTGAAGTGACTTACAAAAGCTTTCAAGAACATGTCTGGGTCAAATTTTTACCACAAAAAAAGAAACAAAAATCTATATTAAACTAAAACTATGGAATTAAAATTAGAGATTAGCTTAGAGATATGTAAATGTTCTCCTTAAGGTTGATAAAATTAGGAAAATTACTGTAAGACAAAACTGTAAAAGTGATACGATTACACTGTCTCTTCAAGAGAATGATTTGTTTAAGAGAATGATTAAGAGAATGTTTCTTCTTAAGAGATGTATTCCTTTACAGTAAGAATGCATACACTGTAAAAAACGATTGTGATTTTAACAGTAAAAGACTGTAAAAATGTTACAGCAAAAACTTGTTAATTGGTTATCAGTAACTTTCCATACTATATACGGTGAATAACTGTAATTACATTTAATGTAATTTTACAGTAAAATACTGTTAAAATGATAGTTTTTGGAAGTGAAAAAGAAAAAGTCATTGTATAATTTACAGTGAAAAACCGTAAATTGACACTCCCAAATCCCTGCATGACACTTCATATTTTGTTTTTTCATTGAAATTACTATGTTTCTTAGTTTTTTCTTATCAGTTGTGTACATTAGGGTTTTATCTTACATCTAATGTTGTTAAATTAATGTTTACTGCATATTTCAGTATCATGTGTGTTACCATGATGGTGTTTAGTGTTTGTGTGAATGACACTGTCCACCTTCTATATATATATTAATATTTCCCTTCTCAGCTTGTGGAAGAGCTGTTTGTGATGAGCTTTGATTCATCATGTGACTTTCTCATCACCACCTGTTTTTGGTGGTTATCAGTATTACAATGGTTCAAAACAGATATTAGTACTACAATATGCTGGTTTATTAACATTACATCAGTTAATGAAATATAGTTTTTTATTGTGAATTTAAGTTAAGTCTGTAAAACCTAAAATGTTGCTACCATATTTTTAACGGTGAAGTTCTGGCAACCACAGCTGCCGGTATTTTACCATAAATGTCACAGATTTGTTTTGTTTTTTTACAGTGTATGAATACTGCTGTACAAATGTGCATGATTTAGTGTTGGCCTTCCTGTGAACTGTGAACTTGTTTGTGTGTGGACAGGTTTTGGTGTTTGTGTGTGTGTGTGTGTGTGAACAGGTTTCGGTATTTCTTTGTGTGCGTGTGTGTGTGTGTGTGTGTGTGTGTGTGTGTTTGTGTGATAAGGCTGATAAGTGTGCTTGAGGTGCTGGTTTTGTATCCGGTAGCTTCAGAGATCAATGCAAACTCATCAGCAGGGCTGCGCTACTTTCCTATTGGTTCATTATTAATGGACCACAGGAAGAGAGAGATAGCCATAAAGGAAGAAAGAAACAGCTTCAACTTTAAAGGCCTGAAACATGATCAGTACAGATATTTTACTTTATTCTTTCATAGAATTAACAAGGATAGTTCAATAAAACATATTGTAACATATGCACAAGCCCTGAGATGCTGGTATCACTTTTATGTCAGGTTTATTTATCTCATCTTTTAATTTCCTGTGGAACTTGGGCTTTGTTTATTCTTTACTAATGTGTATGTGTGTGTACATGCATGTGTGTGTGTGTGCACCAGAGCGAGCGAGTGACACTGCACTGAGCACACTCAAGGGAGTTTGTTGCCATGACGACACTGCACTCACTCATGAACAGTATTTCTGTTGTCTATCAGTCTGGTCAATACCCCTTTAGTAAGACGCAAAAACACACACACACACACACACACACATACTCAAGGGAGTTTGTTGCCATGACGACACTGCACTCACTCATGAACAGTATTTCTGTTGTCTATCAGTCTGGTCAATACCCCTTTAGTAAGACGCAAAAACACACACACACACACACACACACACATACACACACAAAGATATTATTTAATATACACTTATCTGTACCTAAGTGGTCTAAACAGACTAAAGGTAATATTTTCAAGCAAAAAAAAAATTAAATTAAATTAAATTAAATTAAATTAAAATAAAATAAAATAAAATAAAATAAAATAAAATAAAATAAAATAAAATTAAATTAAATTAAATTCATACAAACATACTGCTATGGTATAAGTCCAAAAAACATGGTATTATTGCCATGCAGTAATAAAATAAAGTAAAATTAAATAAAATAAACAGTAGAACTTTACAAGCAGAAGTTGCCATATCAAGCTAAGATTGTGCTGTAAAAATAAGCCTTGTTAATTATCAAATATAAAGCTGCCAAATGAAAGTTATTTACCCTTCCATCAAAAGGAGTTCACCCATTTGCAATGCAAATTAAACATTGATTTGTCTACAAATTGTCATTCTCCACATAGTTTAAATAATCTGAAAACCATTTTAAATATGCATTTTTAAATACATTTCTTTTAATATTAATATTCATGTACAAGTTAAATAAACATAATTTAGCACATGAAAAACAGACTTTATATATTTAACAAGGTTTTTCACAGTAAAAACACACACCCATGAACGTCTCATAAGAAACATATAAAGTTCTATTTTAATTGCCATTTTTATATGTAAACATAATAAAAATAAAAATAAAGCAGGTTCATGTTAGTAATAGCCTAGTAATATTTGGTTGAGTAATATTTGGGCAACAACTATTATTAAAACATCTGAATGTTTTGGTATGTGTACTATCACAGTATGTTAAACTATAATCAGCAAATTGTTTTCTGGCCTTAATATTGAAAAAATTGAAGAAAAAAAAAAGTGTAGTATTGACAAGGGACATCAATGACTAGTAGTGATGGGAAGTTCGGATCATTTTACCGACTCCGACCTTTGAGTCTCGTTCAGCAAAATGAACTAATCTTTTTTCATTAAAGATTCGTTCAAAATGAACGAATCGTTCAAGAACGACCCAACACTAATGACTAGGCAAGAGTCTTCAAATCCCATGATGAAAATACTTGCTGTATGCAAGGTGTTAATAAAACTGGGTACAGATCTAGAGCACTCATTTAGCCATAGACATTACACAATTTAAATGAGACGAGGAAATTCTATCCGAAGCATTGCCTCTCTTGAGTATTCTCTGACTGCTATCAAATAAAGGCTAATTGTAGTGGCAAAATGTTTTTGATATAATTTAATCCATCAACAGATCAAATGGCATTTCCTCTGCATGGTAGATAAAGCTCATTTCAGATGCTAATCAATGTGCCACCTTTGTGGAGGGATTATGACAGTCAGATCCTCAATAATCTGCCATTGATCAATGCAGGTGGGATCCTTATCAATCTGGCAACCGTCGGCTCTTTCAAAAACAAACCTCCTACCGGTGTATGGTTTAATTGTGATAATAACTTTAGACTAGTAAAGAATAAATTGAGAGGTGCTTGACTGTGCAAAAGTCACCATCGTAGGTGTTTTGTGCGTTTTTTTTAGCATGTTGCTATGCATGTTCTTTATTTTTACAATAAAAACTGAATAAATTATTTATATATTATTAAAGTTATATTTATAACATTGATATTTATATATTAATAAATGTTTATATTAATACATTTAAATTAATTATTGAAATAAATTATTAAGGTTGAGTTTCTACCTATAATAAATGTATAATTATAATAAAATATATTTTAAAATATATAAATTATCTCAAATAAAATAAAACTAATAAAAATTGATAACAAATTAAATATTAAATAAAATGATAAAACCTTTTTACCTTCAGAGCAACATTTGTGAGGCAAGGCAGTGTCTGTCCCTCCTTTGATGAGTTCTACCCTAAACTAGTCCTGAATTTAAAGCTGTTTAACTTCCATTAGAGGAATGATCATCGCGATTATCTGTTTTCCAAAGAGCAGCAGTAACTCAAGTCTGATTGGGCCACCACTTTCATTCAGCAGGGAGCGACCATTACTCACTCAGACTCCCTGACACCTGGTTACACAAGGTGATGAGTGCTTTTACTGTGTGGGCGTTTGTGAGATTGAGTGGCATCCAGGGGCAAGACAGACAGCGAGTGTTTGAGTGAAGAAGTGCGTGGGATGGCAGAGGAGAGGCAAGGTGCTATAAGATATGGCTGTGCTAGATTTTTCTCACTGTTCATTTCTTGTGATTTGGGTATGAACATACTGTACAGTGGGGTCCAACACTCTGAGAGCACAATGAAAATTGATTTTTTTTATTTCAAAATTCTGACAAAAAAGAGTTTATGATCTAAAATGAACAAGAAATAAAGACCTTACACTATTTCTCGGTCACAAATCAAAATGTAAGCAGATTTGTGACTTTGACTATGTTAAGTCCTTTGTACAAAAGGTCAGAACAACAGAGCAGATGCTCTTAAACATTTTTGAGTCATGCTGGATAACATGGATCACCAGGTTTAAAAAAACTAATTAAAATTCATTTGTAAATTAATTAAAAATTACTAAATATTTTCTTTAAATATGTAATATCAATATTTTAAATAAAAAATAGATTTAAACTAATATTTTTAAAAAATATTTGATAAATTTAACTTTCACTGAAATTGTTGATTAAAAAATAATATGAAATAATAGAAAAATGCAACAAGTATTTTCTCATGCAGACCCCGTTGTACTTGTGTGTTTGTATTTGAAGGAATAAAGCTGATATTCACAGATCCTTCGCTTTGAGGAATGATGGCAGAGGATTATGATGATGATTCAGTATTACCCATCGTGCTCTTGGGCAGTGGCCCATATGGGCCGCCCATCTCTACAGGGTGTTTGCTCTAAATATACTCTCAAATCTAGATCATGCTGGATCAATACTCTGCTACACACACAAGCACACACTTTACACTACTATATGTATCATACTGTGTCTACTAGAGGAATAATTCCTTCATGACATTTTCTCTGTGGTCATTTAACCTGGTTCTCCTTCTCCCCCCGCTCACCCCTCTCTCCATCTCGCTTGCTTTTTCCATCTGTATGCGTGACCCTAAGTGACCAAACACAAATACAAATTGCTTTCAGACTTCTGTGGCTGAACACAAAGACAACTTGCAAATCAATAAACCCTGACCTGCCTTCGAAAGCACACATGTGAGTGCAAATGAAAATAAAATACAAGTTTGCACACACACACATAAATACAACAAAAATCACATCACAAATTCAAATCCATACTCTCTCAAGGAAAAAATATAGATCTATGATGTGGATTGATTTGCTCTACAGGAATAAACCCTTTTGAGTTACTTTACTCCGTGTCTCCTCGCTCCTTCATTCCCGTGTTCCTCATGTGTGTGAACCGTGACAGAACGACTGAACAGAACAGTAAGCGGCGCTCCTTCTTCCGTGTTTTGTTAAGTTTGCCGGCCACACCGAAGTGTGCTGCCCGCGCCATAGTCAAGGCAGCCGGCCGTGGCTCTCTCCAGCTGCCGGCCGCGCCAAAGACTAGCCTACCGGCCGCCCAGATGTAAGCTTACCAGCCACGATAAGTCAAGTTCGCCGGCCCCGCATATGGCAAGCCCCCTGGACATTAATGTGGCGCCAACTGTGAAGCGTGCCGGCCGCGCCGTTGTCATGTCCGCCAGCTGCGGCTCACCTCAGCCCGCTGGCCGCGCCGAAGACAAGCCTGCCGACCGTTCGGAAGACCCAGCGCATTGGCCGCGCCGTTGTCCTGCCCACCGCTGACCAGGCCGATGGCAGGCCTGTCAGCCGGGGCTATCTCCAGCCCGCTGGCCACGCATGTGGCAAGCCCACCGGACATTAATGTGGCAAGCCCGCCATGTGTGCACTGAATTTATTTAATACACGAGTTTCACAATTTGAGTTGAATTACTGAAATAAATGATTTTTTCCACAACATTCTAATTTATTGAGATGCACCTGTATATTGCTCAGGTTGACAACACTGATGTTTTTCTATAGTTTTTCCAGTAGATTTAATGTGGTCAAAGGTATTTTGAAGACAGATTGAATACAGTGTACAGTCAACACAGTGTCATCCAAACATGAACTGGAAGGGAAAACAAGCCACAATCAAACATCTCATCCAAATGTTGCTCAGCTCTGATGCAAATTAGTAATTTGCTTACTTTATTCTTCAAGTATTTTTCCCACAAAATGCAGAGCACAGACATGTCATTCTGATTGATACCAGTAGCCAACTATTTGTATGACTAATAACCAGTTTGATGACAAAATTATAAATATGTATTGTTTGGTCTGTTAAAAACAGTTAAAGGGGTCATATGATGCTGCTAAAAAGAACATTATTTTGTGTATTTGGTGTAATGAAATGTGTTTATGCGGTTTAAGGTTCAAAAAACACATTATTTTCC
>NW_015555804.1:1028796-1057862 GCF_001515605.1 Sinocyclocheilus anshuiensis | reverse complement strand
GCGATCCACAGCGCAAAGTTGTAGTATTTCCTCAGCAACCAGCACAGATCAGCTCCAGGCATGACGAAGCAGATATCGTCCTCTTTTGGAAGACCAAACAAAGTAGTTTCGCTTTCACTACGAAGCACACAGCGCCTTCATGACATGGCGGCGGCAACAACAATACTACAGCGAGAATAAAAGTTACGCCTTCTTCCTTTGTGTGAACATTTGGGTGGCGTTATGCAAATCTTCCCACATAGCGACGTAGATATGTGGGGGCGTGTTAAAACGAGCCGTTTTAGGTAGGCGTGACTGACTCTTAACTTTTATAAAGAATATCTCCTTGGATTTGAGACTTTAGTCTTTCCAAATTTACAGATCTTCTTTATGCACCAAGAGCTTGTAATACTCCAAAGAGAAAGGAAAAATTGAAATTGCATCATATGACCCCTTTAAATCTCAAATCTAGAATTTCATATGCTTAAAGTAATACTTCAAAACAAACGACAAAGACTGAAAAAGTGCAGCACTTTTGTAACCTGGAAAAAAATATTTAAAAAAAGAGGGGCAAATATACCCTGATATTATCTGCTTCTGATACCAACCAACTACAAAAAGAAAGAAACAAAATATATAATACTGGCCAACAGCAGGATGTCCATGGTACATGCTTAAAACAAAACAAAACGAAATAAAACAAAACAAAACAAAAAACAAAACATCAATGGCAAAAATAATATCTAAAAAGCAGAAATAATTCCGCTATATCTGTTTATAAACAGCGAATAAGACATACACAAAATATTGGGATTTTGAATTGAAAATTGAACATCCTTTCTGAAGAACTATCTATATTGATGAGCACCAGGCTGTTAATCGGCCAAGACAATAATCTCAAAATAGCATGACTCTAATCTGCCTGGTTTGAAATATTGGCCTATAACTACTTTGTGGTTCCTCAGTGTCTCAGTGAGTTCATCATGCAGTTTCAGACAGTCAGAGTTTATGTGTCTCGTTGAGAGCACCTGATCCTTCATGTCTTATGAGCCCAGAGCGCCAGCAGAGGACGGGAGGGGTGGAAAGGGGGCGGCTCTGTCAGAGCGAACTCAAGCATACAAGAACAGAGTTGCCAGGGAAACCGCCCTAAAACCCAAACGGCAAAGGAAACAGAGGTGAGCGGTAGGTCATATGACCATGTGGCAGGAAAAGAGAGAGGCCGCCCAACAGCACATGTTCTTTTGGTTTTCCTGCTGGTCATAACAAGTTCTATGACAGCATATCAGCACCTACGACACCCTCTCCTGCTGCCTGGCACCGCAGCAGCCCACATTAACATCCATATGTCTCTGATGTGTCTCTGATGTGTAGAGCTGCTACTGGTTTATAATAGCAGGAGACCATCAAGCTTAATTACACACACACACACACACGCTTGCCTTTACCATACACACAGTGGCCTAAAAAGTATTTATAAGCCACCCTTAGTATAAAAACACATAAATCATCAGATTAGATTATAAAATGTCACAACAAATGGCAGGAGAAAAACATTTATTTCATAAACAGATTTTGCCCTTATTTTCAATTTACTTCAATGAAAGGTTACATTTTTTTTAAATGAAAGATCAAAAGAATAAACAAAAAACCTTATATTTTATCATGAAACTCAAGAATAATGAATTATCATGTAAAATAATAACATTAACATTAATAATAATAACTCCTAATTTATTCTAAGTCATTTTACTCACATTGTCAGAGTGGCCCAATATCCAATATCTAAATTAATACAAAATTATAATTTGCCTCATTGCTAAGCGATGATAAAATCTCATAAAATTATGATTAAATAATGCTAAAAAAAAACTAAATAAGCACAAAAGTTACAGTACAAATCAGACATTTGTGAATATACAGTTTTTTCCTGCATACTCAATGTGCTCCAAAATGGAAATGTACCAGCATCAGCCACTAGGGGTGTCGCCCCCACAAAAATTGGACCCCCAGAAAGTAATTTGATAATTCGCACACTAGCATACATTTCCAACCCCGACCTGCACACATGCACATCTCTTCACCAGAAAAGCCTCTCATCTGTTTTGAGGTCAGCTCATATCCTGCAGGTAATGACAGACCTCATCCCCGAGCCGAGCGGCCCCTGACGGGAAGAGCAGGGTGCATTAGGGTGGTTCTGAACCAAAGTGCCCTCTGTAATCTACCAGCGGCCATGGCCTTGAGTGCATACACCCACAACCAGGCTGGGCTGAGAGTCTTAACTGAAGGTTCTCCCATAACCACAGCCCTAAAATAGGGACGGAGACAGAGTTAGAGAGAGCAAACACTAAGCACGGGTCCTACTCCAGCTACCAATCATGTCAAACACAGTTACCTCTATCTATCTATACAAGTGTTTCCCACAATTATTATGATTATCATTGTCACACAGCTAAAGCCATCCTATATCAAAATAACATATCACTTCACCAAATGCCTGTCAATCCACTAATGGATGGATGGCTAGGTAGTGTTAAAACCAGAGATGAGCACAGAGCCGATGTTCTATAAATGACCTACAAGGACACACACACACAATCGTATCGCAATTCTCTGGCAGATTAACTGAACAAAAACCAAATCCTTCTCTCTCTTTGCATTCATATTTCCCTGTGTACCAGTGCAGGACAACTAATCTCTCCATGTTAATGCAGGCTGTTCACAGAGCACTGCCAGCATCAGCCAGCACACACATACACACAGGAGAGAGGTCTGGCTCAGAAACAGTAAGGTAAACATTGCTCTTCGGGCAGATTTAAAGGGATAGTTCACCTAAAAATTAAAGGCTGCCGTTATTTACTCTCCCAGATGTCATTCCAATTTTTGCAAAACACAGAGATTTTTGCAGAACACAAAGGGAGTATTTTTAACACACTTTTACATGCGATAACAATGAATGGACACTGAAGATTCTAAAAGGTTGCAGAAGCACCATATTCAGCACCGATATCTCCTCCAGTGACATACACATTCATAAAACATAAGACGTATCACGGCACTGTGCATATGCATATTTTTGAATCCAACTGAAAAAGTAGCCTGATTCAAAGGTTTACACAGTTCAGACCTTCCTGTTAAACGTATTTAAAGAGATAGTCCAACAAACAGTTTCGGGTCCCACTGACTTCCAAAATATTTTTTGTCCATACTATGGAAGTCAATGAGAGCCAAAACCGTTTGCTTATCAGCTAAGGATTGGAAAAACATGAGGGCGAGTAAAAATAATTTTAATTTTTGTTGGGGGACTATACCTTTAATATCTATATCACCCCTTTCTATCGGAATGAAATTTAATTTGAATCAAGCTCAATCGGATTGATTGATGAAGGCTTTTCAATCCGACTGAGCCATAAATCTGATTATTAATAGATGTATTAATGTCAACATACAGGACCTAGTGAGTTGAACTAGAGAATCAAATCAGTGAATGAATCAATCTGATTGTTTTGTGAATCAAACCAGCTCATTTATGTTTTGTTAATGAATCAGAAATTGCTCTTTGATTCATAAGTGAATAATGTTATTTTATTTTGGAGTTTTCCTTGCATTACAATATGGCCTGGCCTCAGAATGGCATTAAATATATTGAGAAGTTTATGACAAAAATGCATGAATAGGTACTAGATGCATCATCCCCCAAAACTCACTCGAAAATTCTCATTTGAAAATTTGTCACTCAGGACTGAAATCAAAATCAATCGGACTGATTTTTTTAATCCAATCAGCTGATTCAAACGAGCGATTCACTGAATCGGACATTGCTGCTTGGTTATAGGCTTGAATTTAGGTGTTTTTGGTGAATTTTGGTCCTTGCACAGCACAATCAGAATGGCTCAGAATGTTGCACACAAATCATGTGGACCATGTTTATGATACTTTTATGATGCTTGTGAAATAGAAATACTGTACATCAATAGCTACCAGAATCAGCCATTAGGGGTATCATCCTTTAAAATCTCATTCATTGCATCAGACATTACTGCTTTATTATCAGCTTGAATTTTGCTGTGTTCTACCCATAGCGCTATCATGCGGCTTCAGAATGACCTGTAACATAGTACACAAGTTGTACAGACCATGTTTATGATACTTTTATGATTTGTTTGCGTCCTATATAAAGCTTCAACGACTCAGTGCCATTTCATTGTAATTTTACAGGAAAGAGCAACCAGCACAGTCTTCAGAATATCTCCTTTTGTGAGAAAGAAAGTCATACAGGTAGTGAAGTACAGGAGTAGTACAGGTACAGTAGTACAGGAGTAGTGAGTAAATGAAGACAAAATTGTAATTTATGGATGATCTATCCCTTTTAAAACCATGTCTCAAAACTAAGATTTCAAGCATGTATTTTTGAATATATTTGTCTACTAAATTTCCATGTGCAAGCATTGCTTTTACCCTTCACAGCATGAGAAAACATGAGCAAACCTCACACAGAATGGATTCACTGTTCCCGCCATGTCATTCAGCACTCAAAAGCATCCTTGAAATTCAGCACAGTGAATGAGCCTGAACAAGCTGTGCTCAAAACTCACACATGCACACACACACACACACACACACACACACACACACGTACTCTTGTGCTATACCTGCCCTATTTCTGGCCCAGCACTAGTGTAAAGTCTGTTGACTTGTAGAAAAACTAAAGACCTGTCCTAAAAATAGACTGCCACGTCACGATCACAATACACCCTATTGCTACACGGGATTGTTGTTGACGGATTCTGTATTCCCATTTACAGTCAAGATTGAGGAAAATATCAATGAAATGTGCTATATTCTGCACTTAAATTCTCACTGCCCTGCACCATATTCTTTTTCTTGGGTAAGAAATAGTGTGGTGTGGGCAGGTATGTTTTTGAGGGTACATTTATGGGCATATGTAAGTGCGAGAAAATTAAGGTTATTATTTTTTATATAATTCCAAAAACAGAAAAAAATATTTTGAAAATATTACAAAAAACATTGCACTAATAAAACCTGGTTTGCCAAAAAAAAAATATATATACATATAAATATATAAAAATACTATAAATGTGCATGTGCATATGATTGACATGTAACAATAGCCAATTACAGTTTGCTGTCCAACATGCAACAGTAAAAAACACTCTCCATCTTGTTTAGTTAATGCAAATGGCCTCACACAAAACTCTTGCATACAATCAAAGATTTTACAGCATGATCCGTGCAAACTTTGGCAAATTCAGCAACTAGTTGTTGTGGAACACAAGCCATCTGACACAAGATCTGAGGAAATCCAGTCCATGTTGTTGAATCATAACCACTCCAGAGATGTCAGGGAGACAGTATAGTCACACTTTACACTCACGGTCAAGCTAAAACACAATAAAAGAGAGTAATAAAAAAAAGATGCAGATAATCTATATATGGATGATTCTTCATTTAGAGGAACTGTCCCCTAGCATGGTTTTAGAAGAAAATTCAAAAAATTTAAATTACACCAAATACACAAAATAATGTTCTTTTTAGCAGCATCATATGACCCCTTTAAGATAACTTCTATACCATTAAAGACAGACCTACTGTGAGCTACAAGGCTGTTAATCGATGGAATGTGCTTTTGCTGAAGCCATCAGCCTGCATTATTTCAACTTATTTTTTAAATAATCATATTTAACAGCAGAATTCCAGGTGAAAAGCTACATTATACATTTAATTCAATTACGTCATTCATTCACAATGCTTTTTGGGGTTGTAGTTCTTTGCAAAGTACACAGCATTGTACATTTATCTTTTAGTCTGATTTTCAAATATTTTTTGCTTCAAATCAAAGTTTGTAATTTTGAGATTCTATAATAAATACACACTGTGCTAAGTATAGGCTATTTTCAGTTGATTTAATACTTTAGCACATCAAGAATGGTAAAAAATTACAAAAATTAAAAATGACAAATTTTAATGAACAAACAATCCATTTTTTTATTTTAATAATAAAGTTCAAAATTAACTGACTGCTAACCAACTTCAAAGTCAAAGACTCATCTAAAACTATGTATCAATCTATGTACCTAACTTTCTCCAAAAAGTCATCTCAAAAAAACATCTCAGTCCACATCATCAAAAATTATACCAAAATCTAACTGAAGATTGACCAGGTTGTGATAAATCTATTTACGTACATGAAACACATTTTTACATGTAGTCAAAAGTGCCCGTAATTGAAGAATCCCCCACATACTGTATGGTTTACTGGATAAAAATGAATAAAATGATGCAAACAGAAGAAACAACAAGAGAACTGAAGAGTGGAGCTGAACTTTAAGAATTAGATTATGTCATTCAAAAAAGTATCTGATTATTTTGTGGCTTCCACTGAAGCACATCCTGCTCAGGCAGATTAAATGTATCATGCTTTTCAGCTCTTAAGAAGCATATTAGGATGACACAAGCTCCTCTCAGCTGTTCCTCTAATGGTTTCGGCATACTGGGGGTATGGCTATCTGCCCGAGACACCCACGTGAACACTTCCTGATAGCTGTTTTGGCACACTGACCATAGTATTTGACATGAACCGGTGTTGTTTGATGTCCTCAGCTTGTCTCACATTCAGATAATGTGCACTTAACGAAGAAACTTCAGCAAATCCAGTGAGAAAATGACCCGCTGTGTCGGATTTGCACTGCATCATCACTAATTTCAATACAGTGACCACATTTCCCTCGCCAACTGTCGTGACTTGGCCTAATGCCTATCTTGAGAGGCTCTCTAAAGACCGGAGGAAAAATGGACCGTAATAAATCTGGAAATAACATGGGAGGTTTAATGGCTAAGCCAAAGCTATCTACCAATAAAGATGCTTAACATCACACAGGTGGGAAAACGGCAATAGTCTATTAGTGAGAAGTGCACCTTAAAGGGACATTTCAGCCAAAAAATCAAATTCTTTATTTATTCACCCCAAGGTTACTCCAAACCTGTACGAATTTTTATCTCACAAAAATCTAAATGACTTTGAAGACTTGAAAGTCAATAGAACACAAGTCATATGGACTATTTTTCTTATGCTTTTGGTGGTTTTTGTAAAAAAAAAATTTTTTTTTTTTTGCATTTATCTGGAAAAAATAACTGATACATTCTTTGAAAATTCTCCTTTTGTGCTCCATGGAAAAAAGAAAATCAAGTTTGGAACCACATGAGGTGAGTAAATAATGCCAGAATGTATTTGAATTGCATATAAAATACCCACCCATTTGGATTGTACAGTTTTAACTTCAACAAGCTAATAAACTTAACATGATGCATATTTGTCATACATAAATGAAACTGGTAAGAACCAGGTAAGATTTCTGCCCTCGAAAAAAAATAAATAGTTTATTATTACTATTATTATTATTATTCTTTGCATCTATTTGATTTTCAAAATTTTTATAAATATATTTTTGATAATCATTTTCAAAACGAATTTATTTGAAATTGCTTAGAGTTAGCATGAAAATAATTACATTTATTCAGTTAAAAAGTATAAACATTCAGCATTCAGTTATATATAAATATAAGTATAAATGCATTCAGTTTATTATACTATCAGAAACCTTACCCTTATAATTTATGTATGACTGACAAAAAAAGTTTGTTTATGCTAAAACTGTGTGATCCAAATACAACTCAAATATATAAATCTTTAGCTCTGAATATATTTTTGAGTGCATTGTGCATTTGTAGGTCATTATGGTTTGTGGAAGTAGATGGGAAGCTTGGTCAGAATCTCACACCAACAAGACTTTTAGACAGTATGTTGTTCAAGACTGCAACTATCAGTCCCTTGTCACTGTGACTAATGTACCTCTTTTTAGCTGGTAACATTCTAAAGACTAGACAAATAGGGTTAAAGAAACACAGATGCTGTAGCTGCCACACCTTGATCTGTGGTTTAAAATGAAACACTAAATCACACCATTGCACAACATTACTCAATTCTATGCAGTCTTATTTGACAGTATTCATATGAAAACATGGATTTAAGCTAGAAATACTTATTTCCATGTTGTAATTGAAAAGTCACCTTTCATTTTTCATTAAAAAAAACAGTAAACACTATACCTACACGTCAAAAAATACATGCTGTAAAGCATACCTGACTCTAAATGCATGCTTTGCCTCAAACTGTTGGCTGTTGGTCGCAACTGCATTTGTTAGAAAGAAAGCAGGGCTCTCTGGATAAGTGATCAACCATACGAGTCTAACACAGCCTCATGCACATGCAAATATTATTCAAATCGCTTCCCTCCAATAGTGCCACGAAATTAAGGCTTTAAAGCCAGAGGCTGAGCATTTCTGTGAAACAAATCATCAATGAACAGCCTAACAGCTAAACAGAACAAACCCCTTCCAGGCGCACAAAGAAGCGTGGTAGGTGATGCTGAAACACTCACAGGCAAAGCCTTCTTCCCGTTTTAGCTCGCTCCGTAACTTTTCCTTTTAAACCGGTCGAATGGGGGATTTTCAGTACTCACAATTCAGTAGTCTAACAGGTGAGTGTCTCCTTTTGCGCTATTTCCGTGCCAGTTTCCAGCTATCTGATTTCCCTCGCCGTGGTCCGCCTCTCCGCCCCGCGTTGCAACTGCTGACGACGCTGAGTTTCTCTCCAGCACCAGCGCGCTTTGAACAGCTCCACTGACGTCACTCCCCGCGAAGCTAACGGACGCCACGCCTTTCAGGCTCCAATCCGCGAGCCGGAGACCCCACCCAACACACACTAGCGGTGGAGATTCCGATTCATCTACACTCTAAAAAATGCTGGGTTAAATATAACCCAGCATTTTTTAGAGTGTATATCAAACATTTTATAAGGCGCTTGACATTTTAAGCTTTGATTTGTATGCATTGCGTGTGTACATATATGCGCGTTACGTGTGAGAAGGATGTGCTTCTGTCTCCTATGAGCACTGAAGATGTCGTAATTAGCATAATTCTATTCTCTGAACCCTTGGATTTAATTAGTCACACTGATTCACTGATGACTAGAGCTTTTAATCAATTCTACTACCAAAATAAAATGACATCCCGATATCTGTCTCCAACTCTAACAATCAGAGAAACATCCCTGTTGACTGCGTGGATGATGTCATTCTATCTCCATTCGTGAATATGATGGCTCAATCTTTATTGGAGGTTTAAGTCAGGCTTAAAATCAGGCAGCACAAGAGGATGCATTATTGAAGGATCAAAAGGTAAGAGATGGTGATTAATTCAAGAAGGTAACACCAGTGCTGTGTGGCTTTGCTTGGAACTATTTCCATTGATGGAGCAAAAATAGACAGAGTAGCTGTCTACTGTCACGGAACTGCTGCTGTGTAGGAGCACGGAGCAAAGGAGCGAGGAGACGTAGGAGAATTTTACTAATTTTATTAATCAAAAGGAAACAGAAAAGCACACGTAGCAAGGTTGACATGAACAATTCCAGACAAGGGAGAACAGAATGGGCTCGAACTCAAAAAGGGCAGATAACGAGGGGCAGACAGGTGAGGAGGATAACTAATAACAAGGAACACCTGGAACTAATAGAACTAAATGGGGACAGGAACAGGAAGGACCAAATAAGGGCAAGGAAGGCACATGGGGAGCAAAACACACACAAAACAAGGAACAGAGTCTGACAGCTATTGGGTTGTTTTGACCCAGTGGTTGGGTTACTCCCCAGAAGGTTGGGTTAAACATTTAACCCAACCGCTGGGTCAAAACAACCCAATTGCTGGGTTTGTCCCTATTTTACCCAGCACTGGGTTGTATTTAACCCAGCATTTTTTAGAGTGTACACGATTCGAATCTTTTGAGTCAATTCACTAAAAGATTTGTGCAGTGACTGAACGTGCAAGCATAGGGGCCGACTAATCTTACTAATTGTTATTTTTTATATTAAAAAAACATGGTGTTACTATAGTAGAACTGTAGTAAATCTGTTTTTGTCATATTGATTATCAATTAATATTTTTTTTAAACCATATTTTTTATTATTATTTATTTATTTTTATTTTTTTTACAAATGGTTTGAATATGGTACTATAACAGCAATGTTACATTTATGTGCATTTTGGTTTTACTAAAATACCACTTTTAAGGCCCGTTCATACGTTTACAGCATCCAAACTAACCAACAAACGCATTCTGCTTATTGTATGCGTTCACTGCAGTTTTTTTCCTTGTGTGTTTATCGTAATAGTTTTAGTGTGGGCTATTCTCATAGACTTTGTAGTTATGGTCTTTGGTGTAAATATTCCTTTATACCACCAAGGGGTTGTGGCTAGAAGGGATACAGCTATGGCCGGAAGTTAACAGTAAATTAAATTTTCTACCTATTAGATTGTTTTATTAACGTCTACACCTACCCCAACCCTAAACCTACCCCTTACAATAATGCAAATACAGTAATTATTGTTGTTCAGCTTGACAAAAATTACGCTATATTGTTACCGGTATGCGCATGCACAGTAGCCGCAGCTGTATCCCTTCTAGCCTTAACCCACCTAAGGTCTGTTTACACCATGCCCAGTCAACAATTTGATCTCACCATGAGCTCTCAGGATACTCATGATGTGGTCACAATGTGAGGTCACAGTGAGCTAAAATTGTAACCTCACAGTGCACTCGCTGTGTGCTCAAACTATGGCCACAATGTGAGGTCACGGTGCACTCACTGAGCACTCATACTGTGAGCTCACCATGTGTGCTGTGTTAGTTTAGTGTGAGTTCACTGTGATCTAAAATGTCTCTTAATATTAGTCAGTTATATCACAAACATCATGTAGAAGTTCATCACCAACAAAGAATTTCAAAAATTCAGTTTCCTTGTTTATTTTGTTTTCTTTTCAGCCTGGTGTTGGCATTTGACACAAACATTTTCTATTAGAGGGATGCATTCAGACTCTTGTGTTGTTTTGGTGACTCCTTTTCGCTTCTTAACCTCTATTTCTTTTTCCCCTCGAAAAGACTTGACACATCCTGAAAGACAAAGCTATGTGTCAATGCAATCAGCTGCTAATAACCCTTGACTTCAACATCTACACTTAATTGTCAAACATTTCAGGAGCTCACCATTTCTCCAGTGTAATAGTTCCACGCTGAGAGCACAAACGGTTTGCTAACAAATCCTGTAGTATCCATGTTTTTGAGAAACAGGAGTAGAATGTCCCCCAGTGACATTTGAACTGCCTCCTCTCAACGTGCTCAACATTTTGAATTCACAATCACATATTAGTGATATTACTCTCACTGTGAGTATCACAGTAATGGTGTGATGTCACTGTGATCATTGCATGATCTCACGTGTTGACTTGGTGGACAATAGGCTAATCAAAATGATAATTATAAAGCTAAATACCATTCTAATTATATGAGAAAAGTGGAGTCCACGTGTAACAACTATAACGACACAGGAACATATAAACGATTTTTTTTCCAGCTGATGAACAATAAAACCATTGGCAGCCAATCAGAATCCCGACTCGAATATCCACCCGAATTAAGCAACAGTCAACATAACTGCAATGAACGCTCATAAGTTATCTTGTGTTGGTGTGGACGCTAGTTGTCGTTCTCGGTGTAAACGGATCTTTAAACGTTTCTATGAAACTGCTATAAATCCGATCTACTCATCCCGCGCACTATATGCAGTATAACGGTGTTCACTTCCTTTATTAATGCTAATACGAAGCTAAAGTTGAACCCTCTCTTGAACACCCCATATGGAAATTGGCATTTGAGTTTGGTGATTCCTCAATTTATATTGCATATGTTTCATTCATGATTGCTCACTCACACGAAGATTAACCACTCTGCGGCTGTCATATACCTAACTTCTGTGTCATTATGATGTACCCTTCACGTTTAACGAAAAAAAAGAAAGTGATGTTTGATGTTAAATTATGGGAGAATTTAAATTTTTGGTGAACTATCACTTTAAGAACCATCAAGCGGGGAAGAAAGCACAGGAACATACATAGCCATAGGCTACCATCAGACGTGTTGCCATCGCATGTTCATTATTGGGGACTCCAAATCCCAGGAGACACTGCGATTGATTTCCAGCTCCTCCGTTGCCATAGATACACTCTCTATCCAAGTGACTAGCAGCAAAATGCAGCCAAGTTTGCTGAACTGTCAATACTTCTGAAGCAGGCATTAGAGGTATTTAGTTTATTAATATGTTCACAGATTTACATATTAAAAGATATTACACACAGTTTGGTTTTAACCTGGAAAATAAAACAAATGCATGGTTGACCAGGTTAGTTGTCACTTGTCACACTCCAGTTATTATTTACAACGGTTGTTTTATTTTTTAACGTATTAACACTGTTAAAACAACCAGTAAATGATTAACAAAACACAAAACAGTTCTTGAAAAAACACAAACGGAAAAGGTAACATTTTAAACCATTGTTTTGACCATAATTACCTCTAATTTTTTTTTTTTAATCTCCAAATTTGCCATACAAAATTGCATTTGTGAAAATTCTGCCCTGAGAAAATAGTTGTGACAACTAGCCCCAGTCTCCTCTACGAAACCAAGTCTAGTAATGTTTAATTTAATGACTGCTCATAAAGGTGTGTCCTCTCTTTTTAGCTGGTTTATGGTGAGCAATGGAGGGTTGCATGGTCCGTCACCACAGTGTCCATTTCAGGGGTGTTTTAAGTGCTCAGCCCATCATAGTCAACTTCCACCAACTCTTCCAAACCAGAGATGCTCCTGCAATTCTGCCTATGGTTAACATACCTTTCTTTCTTATTTTAGATTCAGATTCTTACCAAATAACTAGATTAATATCACACCAAGTCCAAAATAAACTTTATTTGCCACACTGGTAGCCATTTATAACTAGATATAACTGGGTGGGTAGTTAAATACCTAGTTAATTAATCTTCTGGGGCCTGTAAACACAATGTGGGCTGAGATGTGAAATATTGTTGTAAGGATTACAAGCATCCCACCAAACAATGCAAATATCACAAGACATTTGGTGTGTTTTACTTGTTCTCATATCTTTATGTTGGTGGGGTCTTGAGTGCTATTTTCGATTTGGAAAAGCCAAATCTGTGCAGGTTTGGTTCATATCCAAAAAACATTATAGCATTGCAAAATATACACCAGCAAATGACTACAAACAGACTTTCATTATGAACCCTAAAGCTTTTTTCCGAAGCCTAGTAAGCGGCCTTGCTGCTTACTGCCTATATAGGCAGCTGCCTTCTAAGGGACTGTTCTAATATTCATAGCTTGATACCTAATAAGCCCTCTAATACAAATAAAATAAAAGATTAAACGATAAATAAATAAAAGTATAGGCTAAAATTAAAGTAAAAAAAAAACAACTAATTATATTTTGTTTCTTTTTTGCATAGGCTTTTTTGAGTAATTTTTTTTACTTCTCTAAAGTTGAGATAACTTTTTTGTATTTTGCCAATTAAAATACATTGGAGAAATCGATTAACACATTACGCTTAGTTTACTAAAATCCCCAAAAATATAGGCCTAAAGATTTTCACTCAGAAATTGCTAGTAATAATTACAACGAATCAGCAAATAAGACATTGAATTAAACATGAAATTTTGAAGTAGAAAGACTAAAATAGTATTTTCTTATAAAACATACTCCAATAATCGGTTTTATTTACAACTTTGAAAAAAACAAATGAGTGTTTAATTGAATAAAACTTTTCACATTTTTCAGTTAATGAAATTATTATTTAAAATATAATATTACAAATATTTAATGAAATATAATTTTATTAATATGTATTTTCATTAGAATGTATGATCATCAATCTCACCTAATCTGCCATTGGATTTATTTTTCACTGAGATTGTTGCAATGCATTCTGGGATTGCCATCTCCACCAAGAATATATACAATAGAATTTGGCCCAAAAAGGTATCTTAGTAGGCAACATAATTAAGTTGTGTACCTTCTGGAAAAGTCTTTGCGTCAGAAATGTGCCTTAAATGCTTCCTCCGTTGGCAGCTGACTTGGTTTTGGAACAGCATAAATATCCCAAATTGCCTCATACATGCCTATACACTTACACCCACCCACACGCTAATTCATTTCAATCCCACTTAGCCTCGTTTATTATCTTGCTTGCTTTCCCTTCATTGATGTTTATTGATTATTGAGTGCTGTATTCCACTTCCTTTCCGCATATTAACTCCCTCCTTGTTGTTGAAATATTATCTGAGCTTTTATTGCCCTTACTCCACAAAATATTAAATTATAGAGCTAGCACGATCGGGAATATAGGTCACGTTTCAGCCTCCCATCGTGTTGTCCAGGAACTCCCAGTCTTAATTGAATGGATTTTTTTCCCAGCCAGAGCTTTGCAAACATTGGTGTGTGGTGGGTGGGCATCACGATGCAGACAGTCGTCCTGCACTGGTTTGCACTAGATCTATGAGTGTTCTTGAGTCCGCTGCTCTTTTCTACATGAACTGAGGCAGATGTTCTGATTTTTTGTGCTTTGATGACATTTACATGCATATATTTGTGTGAACATGTATGAATATGTCTTGCAGATAAAGAATGAGGATGTTCTGCGGGCTGTGGTGGCTCTGTTGGACACATCCTTGCCTGATATCAGCCCCAGAGGTGTGCACGAAACAGTGCACTACCCTGGGATGCATACTATTATTTTGTCACGAGACCATGCAGGTATGTAATTCACCTTGGTTGGGCAATAGAGCATAAATTATGCTAGTGACAGAAATAACCTACATGACTCCAAATATAGAATGAGTGTTGGCCTGAGGCTATTTTATGTTGATTTCTCTTTGCAGGTGTTTTAGAGGACTATAGAGGGAGAGCATCCCAAACAGGGGCAAGTTTGAGACCAGTATTCTGTAAAACAACAGTCCAAGCTGATTCCACACACAAGCTGCTGGCTGAGCTATACAGCGACTCTGAAGAGAGTCCAGAGGAAACCTCAGAGGAGATAATAGCAACAGAGACAAGTAGCAGGTTAAGTTTTTTTAAGGAATTCTAATAGTGTGGTCACATTTGCCATTGCTCTGCACATTTTCGTGGGCGAAATCCAGTCATTTGGAATCCACGTAATTGAGAATTTTACATGAGGGCAAAATATTTCCTCATGCAGATTTCGCAACAGGTTCAAGTTGGTCACATGGAAAATTGCTGAGTTTGTAAGTTACGTTTTTGTGAGCAGTGCTTCATACTTCACGACATGTTGACACTAGACAATTAACCTTTTTTGCCAGCAAAATTTTGGTAATGTGACTGCACCTTAACTTTGAACTTCAAATGAACAGTAAATCAAAAATTAAAACTTTGTCAGCATTTACTCAATATCGTATCACTCCAAACCCTTTTTGTTCTTCTGTGAAACACACGAGGTAGGATGTCTGAGCTGCTCTTCCCCATACATTCTTAAAAATAAAGGTTCCAAAAATGGGTTTTAGCAGCGAAGCGATAGAAGAACCATTTTGGGTTCCCCAAAGAACCTTCCAGTAAACAGTTCTTAAAAGAACCATTATTTTTTTCCCAATAAAGAACTGTTTATGAAATGGAAAGGTTCCATGGATGTCAAAGGTTCTTCATGGAACCAAAAAAGCTAAAAAAAGACCCTTTATTTTTAAGAGTGTACAACAAAAGTGGATGGTGGTTTATAATGTCAAGCTCCAAAATAGATTGAAAAACACTATATAAGTATCATAAAAATAATTATGTTCAAAGTCTTCTTAAATTATATGATAACTTTGTGTGAGAAACTGACTGAAAATTAAGTCATTTATTGAGTCATGATTGAGAATGAATAAGAGTGAATATGACATGACTCGGCGCAAATCGTTTATTGAGTCTATTAAAGATAATGGGATTACAAGGGCTTTTTCCCAGATCCTCTCTGGCAAACAGTTTGCCAAGTGTTCCTTATCAGCTTTATCTCTCCTCCTATAGGCATAGATCTGGAAAGAAGTGAATTTTTATATATTTATTCATTACGTTTTGGAAGGACATTGAACAGAGATCATCATGACCTTATTATGGTCAATTACAATGACAAATGTCACCATTCATGTATGTTTCTATGACAACAACTGTGTTATACAGGTTTAGTGACAATTGTATCCTATTATGGTCACTTACTGAGATAATATTAGTGCATGGTGTGACAGAATATTGTTGCAAATGATTAAAATGTGGTTTTGTACAAAATTTCTACCCAGATTCACAAAAAGAATACAAATTTTATTTGGATTATAGTAAATGTATAGACATGTGAATATCCAAATAATTATTTTAACTTTTGAATGCAGTCATAATGTTGTCAGAGCCTTACCATACATTGAGCTTTGGTGCTCATGTGGGAAATGGAGGTTCAGACCTGTCCTAATCCCGTTTCCTCTGTCTCTTCTTATAGTTTAAATTCAAGTGTTCTAGTTACTGTTCTGTTACTAAAAAAATTCAAGAACATTTTTTAAAATAAAGTTTGTTTTCTGTTCTCCATAGTTGGTCTTGGGAGCGATTATGTGAAGGCCTACAGGAATTCGTGGATGGAGTGAGGGATAGGAAAGAAAGAAGAGCAGTACAAGAAGAAGAAGATGGAGAGATCCCACCATCCTCCGTAGGAGTTGAATCCCTGATTGTGGCTGCTGCTTGCTACGAACTCAAGATAATGTAAGCAAAGTACAAGCACTGTGCCTGATTCAATCAAACAGCTGTGAAAGAGCCATATAATACTATTTTGTGAAATAAAACACTAATGCTTTAAAGCAAGATACTTTTCTTCTGTTAGCATCCCATAACATCATCAGACAATGCAGTAAATCTTTGTCAATTGCATTTTATAGTCATTTTTGCAATAAAGAGGAAGTTACTTACACAGACAAAATATGGATATTGCACAAAATGTAAAGTATGATCAGATAAACTTATTGTTTATTGCATTCTACAAAGCATTCTCACACACACACACACACACACACACACATATATATATATATATACAGTATATATATAAGTATTATATATTTTAATCAATTTTATTAAAAACATGTGACAACATACATAAATTTGCATACTTAAAATTTATAATGACAATCCCTTAAAACTCCACAACCGTTCACATACGTTTCATTGTAATTGACGGATTTACAGAATTATTTTGTCTACCTCACAGAATACTTTCTGTGCAGAATTATCTTCTACCTACAATCCACATAGCCAAATCAAACTCTGCCCAGCTGTAAGAACAAGCGCCTGACTGTCCCTCCCATAGCTTCAGACAGCATTTCAGCTCTTTATGAGTGGATTCCATCCAGGATTCCTAAAAAATACTTTATTTATATCATCAAACTGAAACAAGCCTTGTCATTATGAGATCCCACTGAACGGTGTTGCTCCACCATGAGTCTATTTCCAGTCCAAAGGGGCTGAAGAGTGGAGAAACCTGCCCTGCCCTGCTGGCTGTAGGGTGTTATTACGAGTCAATGAGAGACAATGGCTTCCTTTCTCTCTCCTTTCCATCTCCTGCACTGCACTTTATTTGTGCCAATGGCTTCCACATGGCCTGTGGTTTAGTTTAACCTCAAGTGTCTGCCATACACACATCCTTACTAGAACGTCTCGTTGTGACAGTTAAAATGGATGTTTCTCAGAAATGTAATGTGAATTAAATCAAGAAATTGTAGATCTACAGGAGACATGGTGCTTTAGCTGTCTCTTTTGGCTGTTAGGAAACACTACCAGCACCTTGGGATTGGCAGCTACATCATGGAGGTAAACACATCCACAAATTGTTTCTGTTTGGACCTTCTCAATCCTCTTGTACTTGTTCTACTTTGTAAATGACAACGTATATCAGTGCTGCTGTGTCTTTACAAATTACTTAATGAACAGAGCCTAGAAGCTTGGATATTGCATAGATACTGCCCTCTGTTGTTTGCATTTAGTTTTTTTTTTTTTTTTTTTTAAATACTTGTTTTCCCCATATTTTTAGTTTCAGCTTTTGCAGACTCAGTCTGTAGTAGGGAAATATGATACACTTGTTGCCCACGCTGACTCTGATGCAAATGGTTTCTTCAAATGCCACAGGCTCACCGATGACCCTCTGCTCAATGACCAGTTCAAGTACCGATAATGCATCCCACAATGCATGTTATTCTGTCACACGGTTGTTGGAATTTACATCTAAATGTATAACAATAATTATCTATATACAACTATCTAATGCATATTGCACAAAAAATTTATATAAAAAGGTTTCTCAAAATGCCAGTTATATTTATCACTTGGCCCTTTTATCATATAAAATGTCAAATAAAACAAGGCAGTTGAACATATTGAACAGATGGTTGATCTGAGTGTCTCGTTCTTGGCCAGAAAACTGACTTTAAACTAGACTTTATGCTGATCATTAAACATCTGGTTCTGTCTGTGAGACCAATATGACAGCGGAAATGTGGCGGGGGGTTCTGATTTTTTTATTGTTTAAAGAAATAGTGCCATCTATAGGCCACTTGGTATATGACTGTGGTAGCATGAGATTTATAAATACAATAACTTACTTTTTATTAATAATTAGGACTGTGAATCTATTAAAATATTGAATTGCAATTAACCTCAAAATATTTCTGTAGTTAATGCATCTATTTCATTTAAAAAATCTGTATTTAAATATTCATAAATATTTATTAGGCACTTTTAAAAAATAAAATAACACTATAAAACAGTAATCCAGCATTGATTATTAAGCAGTCACACTTGTTTTTAAAAATTAGTTTTGATGATACTCTATGACTTCTGAAAGAAATGTAGTAATTTTGTTTTGGTATTTTATACAGAGAGCTGAAAGATGATTGGACTAACAGCATTCTCATGAGCTACCTGCCACCCTTTACCACAGGTGAGGCATACACACACACACACACTTACAACTTCATGTTTTTTATTCTACACATTTTCCTTTAGACCTAGAGATGAGAAATTTTCTCCCTGAGTTTACGAGAGGTGGAGATGGACATGGATTTGGCTTGAGTCAATGTTCACTGACTTATGCAGTTGCTAGGGTGTTCTGGGTAGTTGCTAAATTTGTCCTAACCCCAAATATGAGCAATAATCTTCGCAAGCACCAATAATAATCTAAAACGTATTAAACAACATCTGATAACCAGGTTAGTGGTGTCTTTGTTTCTTAGAAGGTCGCAGGCTCTCTTTGCCTATCAGCAACAGGTAATGTGTGTGACGAGGCTACTTTAAGAGGTACAGAATTTACACAAACAGGTGATATTACATTTCGTATGATCTTTGATAGTGCCCTTACTAAGCAAACAGGTGTCATTTGAGTGCTTTATGATTACATATACTCTGTGTTTCGATGTCATTTTGCTCATGTATCTCTGTGTGTGTGTGTACGTACTCACATGCTTCCATGGCGACTGGCTTTTCAGCTAGATCTACAACATGAGGAAGTGGACCGTCTCAATTCCAAGCTGGAACTCGAAAAACGAAAACGCCATGATATAGGTATGTTTGTACAGGTGCAAATTCGTTATACCTCAGTATTTTTGCCTTCCCGTTTTACACTGAGCACAAGTATGAGGGTTAAAGCAGCACCTACCAGATTTTTGTAATTTAATATTGTACATTTGGCAGTTTAATCATTAAATGGGTAGGGCTCTTAACCCTTACCTTCCTAAACCTAATTCTTTCTTACTTTTTCCTAATCCTTTTAACCAATTTTTCTAATTTTATCTTTTCCATTTCCCTATTTTTTTTTTTTTATCGTAATCCCTTTTTCGCTCTAATAATATATATATATCACTGATTCTTGAGATAAGGGACACACGCAAAAGCCCTCTTTATGTTAAAAATAAAGAAATTCATTAAAATAAATGTATTTAGGAAGTTACATCTAAAGGAAATCCGCATACTTAAGGCATTCATTGCTTTTAAAAAAAAATAATTTATTTAATATTATTTTAAATACATGCTCTACTACACTTGGAGATACACGTAATTTAACATGTCCTCAGCAGGAGGTCGCAATGTAAAACTGCCAAATAAAGTGTTTAAAAACGCAACAAATGTAAAACTATACATTTATATTGAAAGGCAAAGATTTGTAATATATCAAACAATACAAAAAGTAAATCTTGAATTATATTTCCCATAAAAAAATAAAGACCTGAGATGACCGAACACCTGAGAAGAGATGATGCAAACCCTAAAACATAAACTACCAAATTTTGCCAAATTTTACCAAAACATATAATCATTGCTGTTAATAGTGTTCATCGTCTGTTTGATTATGTCATTAATTGAATTTTACCGTACATTTCTGCCATATGTACATCAATTTGACAGCTACTACTAAATATATATTGTAGAAACGTAATTTTCTGTAAATCTGCTTTGCAACGATTTGTATCGTGAAAAGCGCTATACAAATAAACTTGAATTGAATTGAATTGAAAAATATCTATCAAAGTTGTGTCCTCACTTTGCATCAACTGAATAAATCAGGTAATGTCAAAATGTGACTTTCTATTATTTTAACTTTAACTCTGAGGAACCCTTTCCTATTTCCTTCTCATTGTGGATCTTACAGTAGGACACTTTTTTTGCACCCTCAGATTCCAGATATTCAAATAGTTGTATCTCGGCCAAATATTGTCCTATCCTAACAAACCATACATCAATGGAAAGCTTATTTATTCCGCTTTCAGATGATGTATAAATCTCAATTTCGAAAAATTGACTCTTATGACTGGTATTGTGGTCCAGGGTCACATATAGTCCAATATTCCATTTTGTCAACTCCGTCAGGTTTTATGTCTGGCGGTGTTGACTTGTAAGCTGACGGAGTTGACAAATGCTCACAAAACTCTTTATATAGTGATATAATATATGTTTTGCATATGGGGAATTAATCTAATGTTGTTTCATGATTTTATTTACATACATATTTGGCCTGATTTACATGCCTTATTTATTTATTTGTTTATTTATTTATTTATTTTACAACCTGTCACTCTCATGAGATCACAGCAATAGTAAATCCAGATGTAATGGACTTCATAGAGAGTGAACATGCCAGTTGACCATTGCTTTAGTCATGCAGGTCAGGCACAAAAACAATTTCGTAACTGATGGGGTTTAAAGACAGCCTACAGATCCTTGGGATTTATATTAGGAAAATTTCTGTTGCTGCTACAGGGCAGCACATAATAATGTTTACCATTACACTGAACCTGACATAAGCTTCTTGTATTTTCTATGCTACTGGAGACTCTGATTGAGACATCCACGAGAATGATTATTGTATTAAATTAAATATCAGTTTAAAAATTAGTTGTCTTAATTTGTTGTCTTGTCAATCAGTTGTTGTAACCTCAGTTGGACCTTTGTCAGCTCCGTCATTTTTTGTCAGATGAAGGTTTCTGTTAATTTTGAAATAATGATTTTATTCTTTTTTCAATTTATTGTTTTAAAATAGTAAAAAATGAACGGAACTACATGATATTATGTCTATGTTCTCAAAGAACATAGGCTATATATGTTAAATATTAAAAAGGATGGTGGAAAATTAAGAAATGTAGGAATTGGATTGTTCATATTAGTGTGAAAATGGGAAAAAGCTTCAGCTTCACTTCAGCTCCTTTACTGAACACCATTATTACATAATTGAAGACTTCACATTGTTATTGGGTGGATCAAATTAAAATATCATGCTTTTAATGCGTCTGACGGAGTTGACACAAATTAAACTATGAAGCAAATTAATGTACATTTTTAGAAAAAAAACATTTTCAGAAAAATCTGTTCCCTTACATGTTCATTATCGGAGCTCTTTCTCTACAAATATATCAGCGTATAAATAATGTATCATTAAATAATAGAAAGTCACATTTTAAAGCATGTTTTGTCCCTTATCAAGAATCAGTGATGTGTGTGTGTGTGTGTGTGTGTGTGTGTGTGTACCTGTTTTTCTATTCTGGTGGTGACTTAAACCAGAATACACACAAACTCATGGGGACTCGTGTCACGGTGGGGACCTAAATTGAGGTCCCCACAGGTAAACAAGCTAATAAATCTGAAGTTTTTTGAAAATCTAAAAATGCACAAAGTTTCCTGTAAGGGGTAGTTTTAGGTGTATACAGTTGGTGTAGGGCAATAGAATATACGGTCTGTACAGTATAAAAACCATTACGCCTATGGAGAGTCCCCACAAGGATAGCAAACCAGACGTGTGTGTGTGTGTGTGTGTGTAGACCTAGAGACTTTTAAATTGAAAGAAGATGTGTTCCCTTGTATGTTTGAGTCTCTCAAAACTTCATTCCCTAACTCTAAATTAATTCTGAGTGTTATATGAAAAAGGTCATCTAAATGTAAGAATAGAAGAAAACAAGATGCACAATTAAATATCCTTCATCAGACAATACTGCTAAATTATCAAATATTAGCTTAAAAAAGTTACAGATTAAAATGTTTTTTTTAAAGAAATTATTAAAAAGATTATTGAACAATTTATTATATTCTTATTTACATATTCTGTAGAAAACAAGTTCTTGATGTACAGGCTGAAGAACACACAAGAACTGTTAGACAATATTCCCTCTGACTCGGGTGAGTAGGTTTTTTTTTTCATCTAGCAGCTGTAACCAACACATATGAATTGTGATATCCTCCAATCTCAGCAGAACAGTTGCTCTGAAATGCTCATGTGCTCATATAATGGTTACCCACAAGATCCCTGCCTGTCATATTGACTCAGCAACCATGCTAATCTTTTGAAGCACCTGACCAATAACAAGCTCAGTCTGACCTTTGCTCACACCTCCAATTATAAGAGCCACTTGTCTTCTAGCCTGTGACTCATAGAGCAGTGTGCCGAGTTATAATGACTCATAAAGCACTACTGGCTCCACAGTGAGGGACAAAGAAAAACCCATAAGATCGATCCTGTCTATAAAATCAAAGCGAAGAGAGGCACAAGAGAGGCACGAGTGCCCTAAATTCACTGTACAAAGAGGTCCACATGGCCAGTCTTCTCCAGTCAAACTAAAAAGATATTTATTGAAGTAATGAGCACAACATGAAGTGGAGTATCTGATTAAAGATACCAGTGTTCAATAAAAAATACACATAATCACAATAAACAATTCTTCCACCAAGTAAAAAAAGCAACAGATGATGTGTGGTCACAAGTGTGTGAACATCAGCGATTCAAATATGGCTCATCCAATAATATGCTTTCTAATTGCTTTCGCCTCAGTAAAGCTAATGTTGAGTTGTAAGTACTGACATTAAGCATGAAGTTTGTAGAATATGTTGGATTGTCTTTGCATTTTCCAGATGATCAGGAACAGACTTAACAGGAGCATTCAAAACCAGGAACACAAGAGCAAGAAACAGCAGTCTGAAGAGCCTTCCATCCAAACACCAGAGGGTGCTGGAGTTTGACATTTTGTACCTTTTATTGCAGACTTGAAGGCGGCAAATGTTAATTGTTGGATGTCCATTCTCACATGTTTGCATTTATTTGTTATTTTTGCTTTTGTTTGTATGTTTATTTGTACCTCTGTCTCATAGATTCTGAATGTCATGTTTTTGAGAGGCAGCTCTCTTAATTGCCATTAGTAAGACATTTCTGAACCATCTACATAAAATCTGTGGGAAATAAAACAGACTAGTTTTGAATTTGAAACAACACACTTTTTATTGGGTAACTGCGTTTGAAACGCCCTTAGAAGAAGGTATCGTATGATAAAAGATAGGCGTCATTATACAAGTAGAGTTTCCCATCAACAGGATTGTAGTTCAGATTGGCTATTCCAGGAGAAACCTTCTCAAAGGGCAAAGAAAGAGAGTTTATCTCTTGACCAGTGGTTGTATCAAAAGCATAAAACACCTCTTCTTGGTAAGTATTAACATAGCGTGTAGCATACAGGACCCCGCACACCATAAACGTGCTGGTGACGGACCTCTTGAAGAGATGCGTCTTCCAGGTATGTGTGATATTGAGCTCCAGCGGATCTAAACGGCTAACAACAATGTTGCCGTGGTTCTCCTCTGTGGCGTATATCACCCACACGGCGTCCTGATCAGCCTCCAGGTCGATGTCTGTCCAATCACGGCAGCTGTAGTAGCAGAAAGGGAACTTGTCGATTCCAGCACCATCCAGTTTCATACGTTTGGTCGCTTTTGTTGTAATGTTGAAGCTGCAGATCTCAGCGGTGCTGTAGCATTGATAAAATACAGTGTTGTCATACAGAATAGTGCCAGAGCCCTGAATGGCATTTTTGTCGCTGTAGGATGATGCTATCTGTTCGTCCTTGTAGTTCCTGTTAGCCATGAAGTCTTCACGCGAGTTGTACATCCTGATTGTGTTGCCATGTTTGTGTCCACTCACCAGACAGTGTTCCCAGTAGCGTTCCTTACTGCTTAGCAGGGCATCACGGCCCCAAGCACCTGAAATATAGGACTTGCTGATGGAATTGAGCTTGGTCATGCTTGGAGAACTTATTCTGGTCATGATGCGCTGATGGCAGGTACCTGCGAGTAATTTAGTAACACGTTTTTTTAGTTTGTTAAAACCTTTTTGGACCTTCATAATTCAGAAAATGGCATTTAAAAGCAATTATGTTCCTTAAAAGTTTCTATATCCTACCTTCATAAAAAAAATAACTTATGAAAGACCGTATTACATACTTCTGAAATCATTTGGCATGGTCTTGCAACTCTGTGCACGGTTGTTGAGATCACGTAACCTCTTCTTCATGGTCTCTAGGTTGAAGAAATCATCTTTGTACATCCTCTGGACATCATTTTTCGCCTTATTTAACTGAGAACAACAGACGGTCTCATTAAATTGGACACCTATACTTTTATATTGTTGAGATGGTTGTTATCTCTAATTCGAGATTGATTTGAAAGAAAGGAGTTTAGAGAAATATTTGTGATCATGTGTTGCAATGTCTACCTCACTGAGTAGGTTATGCGTCTCTTTGTTGGGGTTCTGCATGTGCGTTTCATTGACAGATTGATGGATTTCCTCAAGTTCCTGGTTCAGCTGTTGCAGATGAAGTGCGCTGTACAGTCCACTTGTGTGAAGGTAACCAAATGCTTTCAGACGGGCTGAGATGTTCTGCAGAGTGGCTTCCATCATCGGCAGTTCTGCATTTGTGTTCCTCAACTGCAAATCACTACAGAAAGTTAACTGATATTCTTCTCAATTGTAATGAATATCATTTGAAAGTCAATACAGTGTCCATTTAGTTCTAATTGTCATGAGAAGCTTAATCGATACCTTACCTTTTCCTCAAACTCATTCAGGTTGTCCTCACAGATCTGGACCTGTCTTGTGACTTCCATAAACTGCACAGCAGGGAAAGTCCAGATAGAGCTATTTATTTTACACAAACATGAATCTGTCTTCTGTTGGCCTGGAACTCGCTGAGCCTCGACAGTCACCTAATGTACAAACACAATCAGATTATTGTATCATAGATCAATTCTCTCATATTTTCTCTCAAAATCATTCTTTTTCAGAGTTGTCGGAATGCTAGAAACATATGACTTTATTCATGGAAGAAAAACTTACGATGACTGTGAGGAGCAGCAGGTAGACGAACATGATGACCAAATGGGCTGAAAGACTAGAGATCTGCTTTAAATCACCACACATGCACTAAGATGTTGCAATTTTAGCTATGCAAATGAGCAGTTTTGCGGGGGTGTTGAAAAGGATGTGAAAACTGCACATGTCTCATTTCTGAAATTCAGGAAGAAATTTAGTTGAGAAATGTAGGAAAATTCAACCACAAGTTCTCTAAAAAAAAAAGGTTACCACCCCAGGTAATCCTAAATTTTATGCAGATATCTGCACTTTTATTATGCAAATTTGTTTCGGTATTGCATCATCATATTGAAATAGCAGAAATAAAGGAAACACAATCTTTTAGTTATGTTTGCTTTTTTTTCTTATGTCAGTGCAATGTTAAACAACCTGAAGTATACATGTATTTTACTAATAATCTCAAGAAAAAAGCCAATTCATGAAGAGGAAATTTCTAACTTTTTATTGTCATGTCAGCAAAACGGGTATTCACCTCTGCTTACAAATGGTTATGGCAATGAAATTATTTTCTAGTACGTACCTATCAATCACATACAGGTGCATCTCAATAAATTAGAATGTCATGGAAAAGTTTTTGTTGAGATAGTGAATTGGTGGGTTTTTGTTAAATGTGAGCCAAAATCATCACAATTAAAAGAACCAAAGACTTAAACTACTTCAGTCTGTGTGCATTGAATTTATTTAATACACGAGTTTTACAATTTGAGTTGAATTACTGAAATAAATGAACTTTTCCACGACATTCTAATTTATTGAGATGCACCTGTATACTATATGATGACAATATGAACAAAAATCATAATCCAAAATATTTGCAGGATCACATGATAAACTTCCTCATTTTGTAATTTCTCTCATGTCAGCAGAAACAGTCGACTCACTAAGCAATCCTGGGTTTTTGGCTTTAAATCTGAGTTTCTGACATGCAGAACTGTTCGTTATTCTCAAGGCTGCAGGATATCGACCTGTCCTATCTCAAACATGAGTCAGTCGAACATATTCATTTTGATGGTTGTCATTCCTCTCATTTTCTCACAGGTAAAATTTTATTTTCCATTATTTTTATTTTATTATTTATTTATTATCCATTATTTATGTTTCTGACACCACTTTTCAATATTTTTATATATTACAATTTTTAAGGCATGATATTGCTTGTATGTTGGATTTACGTATGCGCTGTTATTTCATATCACAGTCAGCGAGAGGGAAGGACTGTGTGTGTGAGCTACACAATTCTGATCCTGCTTTCCCTGAGAATAAACTCAATAACGTTGAGTTCACTGCTACACAATGCACTGGGAACATCACTTCGGAAAAGGTAGAAAGAAACGTCAATATTGTGATGTTTAGGGTTGCAAATCAGGTAGGGCTGCACGATTATGACAAAAATCATAAATGTCGATTATTCCCTTGAAATTGTGATTGCGATTATTAATTACGATTATCACAATTTACATTGAATGATGTTTATACCATTGTTTGATGCAACAAGCTGAAAACACTAACTGAAAAACCTTTAGTGCTTTTATATAGTATTAAGCCTCAAATGTCAAATATACATCGGATTGGTTTCTTCTTTAAATTATAAAAAAAATAGTAAAAATATGAATGGTATTATAATGTTATACTAAAACTAAAACAATGGAAAAACCCTTAAGATAACATGTAGAAAGAAAAAAACATATCTTAAGCGTGCAGAATAACATAAGTGGACTCGATTAATTGTGCAGCCCTAAAATCAGGTATGCATGAAATTTTTTTTTATAATTTGCAGTATAATTATTTACAAATCTATTACTGATGGAAAATGTCTTATTTAACTGTTACAACAATTTGAGTTGAATTACTGAAATAAATGAACTTTTCCACGACATTCTAATTTATTGAGATGCACCTGTATACTATATGATGACAATATGAACAAAAATCATAATCCAAAATATTTGCAGGATCACATGATAAACTTCCTCATTTTGTAATTTCTCTCATGTCAGCAGAAACAGTCGACTCACTAAGCAATCCTGGGTTTTTGGCTTTAAATCTGAGTTTCTGACATGCAGAACTGTTCGTTATTCTCAAGGCTGCAGGATATCGACCTGTCCTATCTCAAACATGAGTCAGTCGAACATATTCATTTTGATGGTTGTCATTCCTCTCATTTTCTCACAGGTAAAATTTTATTTTCCATTATTTTTATTTTATTATTTATTTATTATCCATTATTTATGTTTCTGACACCACTTTTCAATATTTTTATATATTACAATTTTTAAGGCATGATATTGCTTGTATGTTGGATTTACGTATGCGCTGTTATTTCATATCACAGTCAGCGAGAGGGAAGGACTGTGTGTGTGAGCTACACAATTCTGATCCTGCTTTCCCTGAGAATAAACTCAATAACGTTGAGTTCACTGCTACACAATGCACTGGGAACATCACTTCGGAAAAGGTAGAAAGAAACGTCAATATTGTGATGTTTAGGGTTGCAAATCAGGTAGGGCTGCACGATTATGACAAAAATCATAATTGTCGATTATTCCCTTGAAATTGTGATTGCGATTATTAATTACGATTATCACAATTTACATTGAATGATGTTTATACCATTGTTTGATGCAACAAGCTGAAAACACTAACTGAAAAACCTTTAGTGCTTTTATATAGTATTAAGCCTCAAATGTCAAATATACATCGGATTGGTTTCTTCTTTAAATTATAAAAAAAATAGTAAAAATATGAATGGTATTATAATGTTATACTAAAACTAAAACAATGGAAAAACCCTTAAGATAACATGTAGAAAGAAAAAAACATATCTTAAGCGTGCAGAATAACATAAGTGGACTCGATTAATTGTGCAGCCCTAAAATCAGGTATGCATGAAATTTTTTTTTATAATTTGCAGTATAATTATTTACAAATCTATTACTGATGGAAAATGTCTTATTTAACTGTTACATTTTCAATAAGATGACAGAGATTGACAGGCTGGTGTTGGGTCTACAACACCGTATCCGGCAGCTTCTGGACAATGTGTCCATGCTGGAAAAAGAAGACAACGGAAATCTGTATGCAGCCGTGTCTCTACGCATCATTGAATTAGAGTTAGCTGAGATTCAGGACCTTCTGGACAAACTCAACAGAACCACTAACAATTACCAGCAGCTCAGTGTACAAGCTGCTGCAGAGGTACAATTTCCATTTATATAATAAGTATAGGAAACGAGTTTATTGTGATGTAGTATGTAATGCTAAGAATAAAATAATTCCTCGCCAACACTGATAATTTTCAGTCATATTCATTTGCATTCATAAGACGATTAAAATACTAATAATGTTGTTTCATAGTCACGTTAGGTGTTGTAAAACATGATAATGCTCGAAATGTATTAAATCAATATTTCCTTGAATGT
>NW_015555804.1:1007635-1028785 GCF_001515605.1 Sinocyclocheilus anshuiensis | reverse complement strand
TCAATATTTCCTTGAATGTTTATAATATATATATATATATATATATATATATATATATGAGAATATTTAATGTAATTAAAATATTTAATTTATTTATTTTAATTCATGTTTTTTTCTTTTCTGCAATGCTTTGTGATATGATAACGTTTGGAATGTATTACATTAAAGAAAATATTTATTTAATTAAATTAAATTAAAATGTGTATTTAAATTAAATATGAATATTTAATTAAATGTAATAAAATTCTAATTAAATTGAAATATATTTTTATTTTTTTATGCTTAAATATTTTTTTATTTTAATTCATTTTTGTATTTATTTCTGCAGTGCTTTGTGATAAGTATAAATATATGTCACGTCAAGAAAAGTGAATATTAATATTAATCGTAATGAATTAAATACTTCATGAATTATGTGCACTTTGCAAATACTTATTTAATCCCTCATTCTACAGCTTCAGGATATGGAGAACACGATGACGGAGCTGGAGAAGTTCGACCACACGCAGGTGATGGTGAAACAGCGTGAGAACCAGCATATTAAGAGGGACCTGGAACATTGCAAAGCAGAGCTCAATAGTACATCACCAGCCCCTACACTTTCCCCAGGTACATATGAACTAGTTTATCATAATTACGTAACCACAGCTAAAGCATTAAAATATTAGACTTACATTTTTGCTTCTATCTTTTTAGGTCACTGTGGTCTGGGCCGCATGGTCAACGTATCGGGACCTAAAACGTATTCCCTCACAGTGTACGGAACGTCCTACTCTTTTGGTGCTTGGGGTCGAGATGCACATCCTGCTCCAGGAGACGAGAACAAGTACTGGCTGGTGGTGCTGTCCAGTAGTAATGCATTCGGCAACTTTATCCGCCAGTATAGTAGTTTGAGTACTATTATATTAGGTATAGGACCAACAGATACACACATATCAAGCTCCAATCCCACAACAAACACAATTCAGGGGCCAAACATGGTCATGTACGCCAATGCGCTCTACTATAACTGTTACAACACATACTCCGTCTGTCAGTTCAACATGACGACTCGTTCTGTCAGTACTGTGGCTCTACCTAGTGATACAGGATACAACAACAAGTTTCCATTCGCACACCTCGGCACAACATACAGTTATACTGATATGGATTTTGCCACAGATGAATCTGGGGTCTATGTTATATATGCGACCACAAACAACTTCGGAAATGTGATTATCAGTAAAGTCGAGACTAGTAACCCGCCAGTTTTGAACAAAACATGGTTCACTTCTCTTCACAAAAAGACTGTGACAAACACCTTCATGGTGTGCAGTGTGCTTTATGCTACTCGTTACGTGGATAAAGAAATAGAAGAGATCTTTTACTACTATGACACCAAGACCAACGAAGAACGCTATGATTTGAGAATTCACATTAAGAAGTTGCAGACTAATATTAAGTATATGAATTATGACCCCAGAGATCATTTGCTGTATGTCTACAGTGACGCCTACATTGTGACATATGAAATTATGTTTTAGCAAGTTCACTGAACTTGATTAATGATATCTTGTCTTTTATTCACCAATAAGTGTTATGATTTTACATATTTGATCATCTAAAAATTTATGTTTTGAAATTGGAAAATCATTATTTATCACATTTTGGTTCTTGAAATAAAAATTGAGTGAAAATATTAGTGCTGATTTACTACATTATACAGACATAAACACTACACACAGATACATTTGCAGAACATAATGCTTACATTATGCTTGATTTAAATATTCATAGCTGGA
Source organism: Sinocyclocheilus anshuiensis (assembly GCF_001515605.1). Taxonomy (NCBI): domain Eukaryota; kingdom Metazoa; phylum Chordata; class Actinopteri; order Cypriniformes; family Cyprinidae; genus Sinocyclocheilus; species Sinocyclocheilus anshuiensis. The sequence goes on along the minus strand of NW_015555804.1, from coordinate 1,027,004 downwards.
CGCATAGTGATATATATAGGCTATGTAATTTCACAAATTAACATTTCATATATGAAAAATAAAAATACAGCCACCTAAACAAAAACAGTAAATGGTACAAACAAGGGTATTGCTAGCTGAGATGATGCTTCGGTTGTATTTTCAGTGTAATGTAGATCCTAAGCAGATGAGTACAAATTAGCTTCTCAATATTCAGTCAGTCTGTGACAGGACAGTCAGTGGAGGATCCTAGCATAGGCAAAATAGGCAGCAGCCTAGGGTGGTAACACGCAGACACTACTTTCTTCTCTTCTTTATACTTCATTTTAGGCAGTTTCTGTGATGTTACTTTAATGACAAATGTCAAGAGCACAATTGCACATCTATGTACAAACAATTCATCAGGGGAAAACGATTAACAAAATTTCGTATCGTAAAATAATAATACCGTCTCATAACATATGCTCTCGGTAGACCTAGGTTCTGGAACACTTACAGTCACCTGATACGCATGTGTACACTCTGGTTCTGATTTTGAGACTTCCAAACCTCACAGCAGGGACAGAGCTATCTGGACATGACAGGGAAAAGAAAGGACCAACAGGTAGGCTAAAGATCCTATTTTGAACCTGCACGCAAACACTAGATGTTGCAAACATTATATAAAGCAACATTGCGGTGAGATCGTGAGGCAAGACATTTGTTTTACTTTACTCATGGACCAGCCAAATGTGTCCACAGAGATAAGACAACATATCCTCTCTTATTTCTTCATGCGTCATTTTTTTCCCACATTAATTTTAAACTGATCATTAAAAAAAAGTTTGGTATAAAGAACTACTATTCAATAAAAAAATCAATTGCTAAAAGAAAACAAATAAAGCATTTTATAAGCAGTGATCTAAAATGCCCATTTAGGGTGAAATTTTACTGTTAATGTAAAATTACACATTTTATTGCATTTTGCACACCCTATAAAAGCCTAAAAAAAGCTCAGTGTGCTAAACCTTTGAACTTGATAAATAAATCTTCAAGACACTATCAGTTCAGCATCAGTTAGACAGTGAGACAAAATATGAAAATTAAAAGCAAACTCTGTTGCAACAGATGACCTGCTCCACCCAAAGATATAAAGTCTTCTCTCTCACTTTCATCAGTTATTTCATCATAATGATATGGCTTTAAAACTCTGCTGCTGCCAGACAAGTTGTTTAAGGTTATAGTCTCCCTTTGCAGCTTTAGATATGAGTCAGTCCTATATATTCATTTTGATGATTGTCATCCCATTAAGTTTCTCTCAGGTAAGTAAGATAAAGTAATTTACATCAATTATTACTGATACCTTATTTCTCCAAGTACTGTGTCTAATATATTGTTATGGAGAATGCATTGAATTAAAAAAACAAATTTTTTAATGTATCATTCAATTTCCTGTGATTCGTTCATCACAGTCAGGAACAGGGAAAGAATGTGTGTGCGATCTAAAAAATGTAGATCCTCCTTTTCCTAAAGATGAACTTACAAAAGTAGAGACCACCGCCTTGAAATGCATAGGGAGCATCACTTCAGAAAAGGTCTTTTTTTTATTTAAACAAATTTTTCTTTATATTTCATTCAAATGAATTCTAAATAGTTTTAGTAAATTCAATCAAATTAGATTAATAATGTTAATGTAATTATCTGCAGATGACAGACTTAGACAGACTTGTGTTGGGTCTACAACAACGTATCAAGCAACTAGAGGACGATGTGGTCATGCTAGAAAAAGAAAACAGCAATCTGTATGCGGCTGTGTCTCTGCGCATCATTGAGCTAGAGTTTGCCGAAATTCAGGAGCTCCTCAACAAACTCAACAGGACCACCAGCAATTACCATCATCTAGGTGTACAGGCTGCAGCTCAGGTGAGTTGCTGTACGAAGAAAGTTCTTCAAATTTAAAACAAATCCATAGAATCATTGCAATGTAATGTATTCACACAAGAACACAGAGGAAATTTAAAAAAATCATCTAATAATTTAAACTATAAATGTAAATAAAAGAAATACACACAAACAACAATAATATAAGCTATTTATACGTTCAAATAGTGGTGAGATATAAAGCAATGTAAAAAAAAAATGATATTGTAAATAATACAGTATGTTAATATAAATTATGATGCCTTTAATAATTAGCGTTATCTAAATGGACATAATAAAGGATGGGATGTTGTTGCTGTTTTGTGAAACGTTATTTCATTACTCATTTTTTGAACTGCCTAAATTGCTCTTATTTTCCCTCTTTGTATTAAAGCTTGAAGATATGAAGGACACAATGGTGGAGTTGGAGAAGTTTGACAAAATGCAAGTGATTAAAAAGTATCGAGAGAACCAAATCAATAAGACTTTGGAACAGTGCAAAGATGAGCTCAAGGCTTCATCACCACCTCCTACAGTTTCCCCAGGTACGCTAAAGACCTCAATAGTCACTTTTTTCCATTATTAGCCACTAGTGTTGAATAAAAACATTGTTTTCCGATTAACTCTTATCTTCCTTTGTACAATCTTAATATCGACTATCAGTATTTCCTGCACTGCTTGTAAGCGGGGGCGCGATTCTATGGCGTGGCTGCTGAATATAAAGCCACATGATAAAAGACGTTACAATTCACCCCAGTTTGCAGTAGAAGTTGAACGTGATGAGATAAGAAGGGTGTGTATTACAAATTATGGCTATTGAGTTTTTCTGTTTTTCTTCTGTGTTTTCAGGACGCTGTGGTCTGGGTCAAATGGTAAATGTGGTGGGACCTAGAACGTATTCCATCACGGTATACAGCACGTCCTACCCTTATGGTGCTTGGGGTCGAGATGCAAAACCTGCTCCAGGAGACGAGAACAAGTACTGGCTGGTGATGCTGACAAGTAGTAACGTATATGGCCACTATGTCCGACAGTACAGCACCTTGAGTACTCTTTTATTAGGTATAGGACCAAAAGATACATACATATCAAGCTCCAATCCCACAACAAACACAATTCAGGGGCCAAACATGGTCATGTACGCCAATGCACTCTACTATAACTGTTACTATTCATACTCCGTCTGTCAGTTCAACATGACGACTCGTTCTATCAGTACTGTGGCTCTACCTAGTGATACAGGATACAACAACAAGTTTCCATTCGCACACCTCGGCACAACATACAGTTATACTGATATGGATTTTGTCACAGATGAACATGGGGTCTATGTTATATATGCGACCACAAGCAACTTCGGAAATGTGATTATCAGTAAAGTCGAGACTAGTAACCCGCCAGTTTTGAACAAAACATGGTTCACTTCTCTTCACAAAAAGACTGTGACAAACACCTTCATGGTGTGCGGTGTGCTTTATGCTACTCGTTACGTGGATAAAGAAACAGAACAGATCTTTTACTCCTATGACACCAAAACAAACAAAGAGCGCTATGATTTGAAAATAAATATCAAGAAGATGCAGACTAATATTGAGTTTCTTAACTATGACCCCAGAGATCATTTGCTGTATGCCTACAGTGACGCCTATATTGTAACTTATGAGCTCATTTTTCAGTAAGTCTCCAATGACTTGATTTGAGACAAGGGATATTGGCTGAATCCTATTTCACATACTGTCTGCACTATATAGTATGCAAGATTAGAATTGGTATCCCAAAGGTACAGTATACTAAAAGTTTTTAAGACTTAGCAACATGCAAAAGCTTACATGCAAAAACAAACAAGGGGACTGTGTTATCAGAACAATTGTATGATATTATGTCCAATTACTAGTTTCCTGTCTTACAGTAATTTCAAAAGTACTTTCCTATCTCCAGTGAAGTATGTACATTTACTGTAAATAAATATTATTTTACATATTTTAAATGCCAGAACTGCTTGTTTTATGGAGGAAAAGCATGTGTTTTTTATGTACTGCACATTTTGGTTTATGAAATCAAATCCAAATTAAATTAAATGTTAGTGCTGGAAAACCTACAAACACAGATAAATATACATATGCAGAACATGCTTACATTAATGCTGATTTAAATATACATATGCAGATTTCAAATATTAAATACACACACAAACATGGTTTATGTAATATTCCAAACTTTCCACATATTAACCTTATTTTACTGCAATTCACAAATATGGAAAAATGCATTTTCATTGTAATGTAGGCCTAGATCGTATTGGGTCCTGACGCTGCCCTCTGTTGTTTGTATGCAGTGCTGTCATTTCGGTTAGGCTACCTGTGAAGGTAAGTCTCCCAAGCAACAAGTACCTACTTGAAATTAGCTTTTCAATACTCAGTCTGTGGCATGACAGTTTGACGTGCCACAATTACTATGTAAAAAGCAGGATTATGTGTTATTTTTATTAATGTCCAATATTTTTCTAAATTAATTTTGTGTTTAATATTATCACTTTAAAATGATCTTTTAACTACCATAATACAATACACGATAGCATGGAGCTCTGAACTTTTCTTCTTACCTGAATGCGCATGTGCACATCTGCACACTCTGGTGGGTACCCGACTTTTTTAAGCACAAATCAAAACTCTACAGGTCGTAAGTTTGTAATAAAAACTATTACCTCACAAATAGTAAACCGAAATAATCAGGCATGTGATATTTTGATCTGGCAAATTTAAAAGCTTTCTCTTTGCAGCAATGTCGGATAGGATAATGACTTTCGAGTGCCATATAGTGTAATGACGTTGCATTTTGGCTCTTGCCAGTACTGTAATGTTACAGTACTGAAAGAAATTGTGGAGTTTTCAGTACAGTAATTAGTAAAGTTGTAGAAAAGGCGAGTTAAAAAAAAAAAAGAGAGACTGACAGAGAAATGCAGTATAAGCACATTTATTGTAATGACAAAAGTAGACAAATTGGTTCATCTGACTCAAGTACTTCAAAAGTCTCACAATCACATAATGATATAGCGTAAAGCTTTAGTTTAAACACTGTGCCTATTTTGAGATTTTCAGCATGCTGTGCAATTTGGACTTTTGGATTACATATTTTTTATTAGCTGCGTATGAAAGACCCTCAGTTAAAGGTGTTATATGCTAAAAGATAGCCATCATTATACATGTAAAGTCTCCTGTCAACAGGATTGTAGTTAAGATTGGCTATTCCAGGAGAAACCTTCTCAAAAGGCAAAGAAAGGAAGTTTATCTCTTGACCAGTGGTTGTATCAAAAGCATAAAACACCTCTTCTTGGTAAGTATTAACATAGCGTGTAGCATACAGGACCCCGCACACCATAAACGTGCTGGTGACGGACCTCTTGAAGAGATGCGTCTTCCAGGTATGTGTGATATTGAGCGACAGAGGATCTAAACGGCTAACAACAATGTTGCCGTGGTTCTCCTCTGTGGCGTATATCACCCACACGGCGTTCTGATCAGCCTCCAGGTCGATGTCTGTCCAATCACGGCAGCTGTAGTAGCAGAAAGGGAACTTGTTTTCAATTCCAGCACCATCCAGTTTCATACGCTTGGTTGTTTGTGTTGTAATGTTGAAGCTGCAGATCTCAGCGGTGCTGTAGCATTGGTAAAATACAGTGTTGTCGTACAGTATAGTCCCAGAGCCCTGAACAGCATTCTTGTGGCTGTAGGATGATGCAATGTTTTCATCTTTGTAGTTCTTGTTGGCCATGAAATCTTCGTATGAGTTGTACATCCTGACTGTGCTGCCATGCTGGTTTCCGCTCACCAGACAGTGTTCCCAGTAGCGTTCCTTACTGTCCCGTTTCGCATCGCGACCCCAAGCACCTGAGATATAGGACTTGCTGATGGAATTGAGCTTGGTAACAACTGGAGAACTTATGGTGGACATGATACGCTGATGACAAGTGCCTGCAAGTGGAATTGTATGGATTGGTCATACGTTTAAGGTAAGCATTTTACTGCCTGTTTCATGAAAATCCATCAAACCACTCTTCACAACACTGTTGAAGGGCACCAATGAGACCACAATGTAAATGTCAAAACGTTTCTCCACTCACTGAAAGTTGTGTACTTACTTCTGAAGTCTTCAGGTATAGTTTTACAGGTTTGCACTCGGTTGTTGAGGTCACGTAGCCTCGATTTCATTGTCTCTAGATTGAAGATATTATTTTTGTACATGTTCTGGACGTCCTCCTTTGTGTTAGTCAACTGAGAGGAACACATATGATATAATGGTCAACATATCTTTAAATACATGTTTGTTTTCCTTTTTTTTTCTAGGCTTTGTCTTTTGTCATCTTCAGTTCATCTTCATATAACTTAAATGATGAGTAAACCATAATCAAAAGATATTTTCTGTCACTTGATTTTTTTGAATAATGACTTAAATTTCAGTGTTTCTTACACTGAAAACAAAACTTTCATCGTATGGCTTTTCAGAAGACTGTTGTTATTGTTAACTAAAACTACTAAAATTGTGTTCAGTAATTGAAATAAAGCTAACTAAAATAAAATATAATTATAACATGAAAAACTTTAAATGAGAAATGTTACCTTGGAAACTAACTGAAATAAATTACTAACATAAATAAATAATAATAAATAAAGCTAAATAGAAATATTTGAAAAAAATAATGAAAGGCAAAACCATGTAACAAAATGACTAAAACTGAAATTAAAATGAAAACTCAAAATATACAAATAAAAGCTAATTCAAAATAAATGCTATTATATAAATAATACCAAAATAACACATTTTTTCGAGACCTGGTTTTTTGATGTAGGATTATGAGAAAGATCTACCTCTTTGAGAAGGTCATTTGTCTCTTTGCTGGGGTTTTTATTGTGAGCATCTCTGGCAGTATAATACATTTGGTCAAGTTCCTGCATCAGTTGTTGCAGGTGAAGAGTGTTGTACAGGCCGTTTGTGTCCAGATACTCGAAAGGTTTCAGGCGGGCTTTGATGTTCTTAAGACTGAGTTCCATCTTAGGCATTTGTACATTACTGTCCTTTATCTGAAAGTTACAGCGCAGATGAGGTCATTGCCATTACTTTCTTTTAGAAATTAATCTAACATGAATTGAAAGAATCTCACCTTATTATGAAACTTTATAAGGTTTTCCTCACAGGTCTGGAGTTGTTTTTGACCTCCCTCAAACCTCACCGTAGGAAAAGCCCAGATAGAGCTGCTTAATTTACACACGCAGGAATCATCCTTCTGTTCACCTTGAATTCTCTGAGCCTCGACAGTCACCTGATTTACACACATAAACACATTTACTGCACCAAATGATAGTGGACGCAATTCTGCCATTTACTGAATAATTGTGTTTAATGATATTGAAACAATTATATGATGACTTTTAATGCATAAGTCACATTTTTAATACATTATTAAATTATTTACTAAATTATCTCGATAATTGTTACCTTTATTAATGCTTTCGGAAGTAAAAAAAAAAAAGTGAACTATTATATAACCTCAGCAATATCCACAATCAATAAATTAAATTAAACATAATAAATATAAAAAAAATTAATTGAACAATAACAATAACAATTCAGCATATATATTGTATAAAAATAATGTAAATATACAGTAAATAGCTATAAATACGAAGTAATTTAATTCCAATAAAAAAAACAACTTTCAGTTAAGACAGGTAAAAGATGGGACTTACGATGACTGTGAGGACCAACAGGTATGACAGCATAACCCGAAAGACTAAAAGTTCTGCTTTAACGCAAACATTTTGATGTTGCAAACACTATATAAAGTATAACAAAAGAAAAAAAACAGTAAAATTGTGGTCAGACAGTGAAGCAAAACTAATGTCGAAACGCAGCTAGTAAACAATACAATTTTCCATTACTCATGGACCATCCGAAGGTGTCCACAGAGATAAGATGAAGATTGCAAAGGGTCTGTTGCTGCTTCACCACCAAAAAATGAAGAAATCTGTCTCGGTTTTTATCAGATATTTCACCATAATGATATGGCTTTAAAACTCTGCTTCTGCTGCACAGTAGAAGTTTATTCTGAGGTTATAGGCTCCCCTCTCTGCCTTCAGACATGAGTCGGTCTAATATATTCATTTTGATCATCACCATCCCTCTAACTTTCTTTCAGGTAAGAAAGATAAAATCCTTTTACAATGAATAATTACTGACACTGTCTCATATATTGAGAGCATGAATTCTCAGTTTCAGAGTATTTCAGGGTATTGGTTGCTGTATACAATTTAATTTCCCATGATTTGTTCTTAACAGTCAGTGAGTGGGAAAGACTGCGTCTGCGATCTAAAAAATTCAGATCCTGCTTTCCCTGAGTTAAAACTAACAAAAGTAGAGACCACTGCCGCACAATGCACTGGGACCATCACTTCAGAAAGGGTCATTTTTACTTATATTCCTAATTTATCTGTTGTTCAAATTCATTTAAATTTTTTTAAATCAAATTAAATTAATAATGTTATTGTAAATATCTGCAGATGACAGACTTAGACAGACTTGTGTTGGGTCTACAACAACGTATCAAGCAACTAGAGGAGAATGTGGTCATGCTGGAAAAGGAGGATGACAAGAATCTGTATGCGGCTGTGTCTCTGCGCATCATTGAGTTAGAGTTTGCCGAAATTCAGGACCTCCTCAACAAACTCAACAGGACCACCAGCGATTACCATCATCTAGGTGTACAGGCTGCAGCTCAGGTGAGTTGCAGTACAAAACCGCACTTATTATTGTAATTAGTAGTTTTAATAGACACAACTGTTGTCTTAAAAATAATACTTTACACACTTTACATTTACACAGCACTAGCAAAATTGTAAAATACATGCAAATATTGTAAATAAAACTAAATGTAATAGGGTGTAAACATAAAAAAACATCCAAAATGTATGTATATAATATAATAAGTATAAATGAAAAATGTAAGTGATATTTTTATTAAAGCTTGAAGATATGAAGGACACAATGGTGGAGCTGGAGAAGTTTGACAACATGCAGGTGATAAAGAAAGATCGAGAGAACCAGCGTGTTAAGAGGGAACTGGAACAGTGCAAAATTGAGCACAAGGCTACATTACCACCTCCTACAGTTCCCCCAAGTACGCTAAAGACCTCAATAGTCCCTTAAATCAAGCTTCCTGGGCATTTTCATTATTAATCAGCAGAACTGCTTTTCTTCTCTGTTTTCAGGACGCTGTGGTCTGGGTCAAATGGTAAATGTGGTGGGACCTAGAACGTATTCCATCACGGTATACAGCACATCCTACCCTTATGGTGCTTGGGGTCGAGATGCAAAACCTGCTCCAGGAGACGAGAACAAGTACTGGCTGGTGATGCTGACAAGTAGTAACGTATATGGCCACTATGTCCGACAGTACAGCACCTTGAGTACTCTTTTATTAGGTATAGGACCAAAAGATACATACATATCAAGCTCCAATCCCACAACAAACACAATTCAAGGGCCAAACATGGTCATGTACGCCAATGTGCTCTACTATAACTGTTACAACACATACTCCGTCTGTCAGTTCAACATGACGACTCGTGCTATCAGTACTGTGGCTCTACCTAGTGATACAGGATACAACAACAAGTTTCCATTCGCACACCTCGGCACAACATACAGTTATACTGATATGGATTTTGTCACAGATGAATCTGGGGTCTATGTTATTTATGCGACTACAAGCAACTTCGGAAATGTGATTATCAGTAAAGTCGAGACTAGTAACCCGCCAGTTTTGGGCCAAACGTGGAAAACCTCTTTGTACAAAATGACTGCCACAAACACCTTCATGGTGTGCGGTGTGCTTTATGCTACTCGTTACCTGGATAAAGAAACAGAACAGATCTTTTACTCTTATGACACCAAAACAAAGGAAGAGCGCTATGATTTGAAAATTAATATTAAGAAGATGCAGACTAATATTGAGTTTCTTAACTATGACCCCAGAGATCATTTGCTGTATGTCTACAGTGACGCCTATATTGTAACTTATGAGCTCATTTTTCAGTAGGTCTTGATTCAATACATGAGAATATGGCTGCTTCCTGTTTCACATACTGTCTATACTGTATAGTATGCAATATTAGAATTAGTTATCGTATGGTTAAAAACCCCAGATAGTAACAGTAGATAGCAATTTCTCAAAGTGTGTATTCTACTAGTTGCTAACTTATTGTTTTTTTTACATTTACTGCAACACAAAGATTGCAACAATTTTAAGGGGTCTATAGTATCAAGACAATTTTATAAAAATCTTGTTGTATACATATGATTACTTGTAACCTATCTTGCCATTCAGTACATTCAAAATTCTGTACTTTCCCCTTCACCAGTGAAGAATGTACTTTTACTGTATAGAAGTATGTGAACTGAAATGCAGCCTATTAATTTTTTTTTTCACTATGAATGCGCCTTTAAACGCTTAGCTTTGTTACGTGAGGTGAAGAAATTCCCAAATGTATGGCAAATTTCATTCCTTGAAATAAATTACAGCAAAGTTTGAAAAATGAGTGTGCTGGATTACTACTATAGACATTACATTACTTTCATTTATGCATTTAGCAGATAAAAGAAAAAAGGTTTTGTTAAATCATACTTATGACATCAAAGGCAAAGTTATGAGACAGAGTTTAAATAAAAAACATTAGATAAGTCATGGCATGAAAGTTATAATTATTATATAAAAATCTTTTTTTACTTTTTCTCAATCTCATAATTTTAGCTTTTTTTCTCATGGCTTAAACAATTTTGACTTTTTATCTCATAATTTCAGTTTTATTCTCTCATAATTATGCTTTGTCATTTTCATCATTTTGACTTTTTGTCATAATTATGACTTTTTATATCATAATTATGACTGTCATAATTTTGACTTCTTATGTCATAATTATGATTTACCAAAGCATGATTTTTTTCTTATGTGGCAAAAATGGGTTTCCATAAAAGCAACTTTGAACTATATATATTTTTTTATATATATATTATGTGTTAATTGGGAGTTGATACTAATTAATCTGCAAGAAACCAAACAAAAGCGTTTTGTATACGTTTTGTATATCCATTTTTATTTGTTGCACGTTCAGTTTTTTAGTACACAGACTGTGACAGTTTGTATATACATGTACATATTCATAAACACATTAGTTTTTTTAGTTTTCTTATGGTAAAGCAGGTTAAGAGTGACTCTTGCTGTATCTTTAGACAGATTTGTAACAACCAGCCCCCATCCAAAAAATAAACACAAACAAAAAATTGCTTAATATAAAACAATGGCTAATCGTAACAATTGTAATCATATTCATAATAATAATACTCATTGAATCCTCACAAGAATAGATGCAACACATGGTTAAATAAGAACTACTGTATTATAAAAAGAGGAACTCAAGGGAAATCCAAAGAGTAACAGTTCCACATGACAAGGCTAGTGGTACGGAACTATTTTTAGACTTATGCCCTAAAAACGGCGAATATCTACAGCAGAGAACATGAACATGAGAAGGGACATGAGAAGGGAACGGGTGCAAGGGAAGGCAGGTGTGGCAGGTCAAACTGGTGTGAGCCCTGATTTAAGAAAAGGTGATATGGGGCCACATTGACAATACTGTACAGCACTTCCAAAGGACATAATACATTCAGGGCCCCCAGGCAGAGATCAGGGATCAGGAAAAAGTGCACATTTGAAAGGTGGGCATGCTCTTGATCTCTTAATAAGAGCTGACAACTGCATACTTCAGACAGGAAATCAAGGAAAACAACACAAACACAAGGTTGCATTATCAAAACTCATGCAAATCAATACTGGGGAAGAACGTGTATTTGTCCATTCAGTCTTTAGGAGGAAACCCATTGATATTTTGCATTTGACTTTGACCCTCCCACTTTGAACACCCACCACATGTCCTTTTGTTCCTCCTCTCCCTCTCTTTCCTTTTTCACATTCACTGTTTATTCCGTATCATGCATTCATCTTTCTCTTTTTACAGTATCTACAGTACTGCGCCCAGCTTTGCACGGAGTGAGGTTGATCACGATGCGTTGCCTGGGTCGATAGCCCTTTAGGGGCGACTGGAAGTGTCTGTGAGAGGAGGGGCACCTTGTGTTTTGGGGGTTGGGTTTGTTTGGGGGTGGGATTTGCCCTACATTCCAAGCTTGGAGCATCATGCTCCAGAAAGCCCCGCCCCTTACAGACAAACACACAGGAAACACCCCTGAGAAGTCGTAATTGTGCACTTCCTGTTCGAGGAAGCAGCAGAAAAACTGACATTCAGTAAGACAGAAAAACGCGAGTGTGGAATGGAAAGCCAATGGTAGCTCCGCCCTCGTAAGTTCCACGTTAGCTGCGTCGGCCAATCAGATCTCAGCTCATGTCAGTCACCTCTGGAACTTGATTCAAAACATTTGTGCATTCGTTCATTTGTTTAGTTCATTAGTTTGCTTGTTTGTTTGCTCATTCCTTTATTTGTTTGCTCATTTGTTCATTAGTTCATTCATTACTTTCATTCGTGCAATTGTTTAGGTGGGGTTTTTCTCCAATAATTTTGTGCAGTTTGTGTATATAAATCAACAATTATGGACCCTTTTCATAGACTTTAATGACACATTTTCAGTTATTAACATTGTAAAGCCATCTAGCCATTTTTTATAACACTACACCTTGTGTTATATTACCTTGGCTGCTGCTGCTATGTATTTCTAACAAAACGGGAAGTGACATCAAATTTGACATCATTTTCTCTTCTGACACCATTATCAATCTCTCCATTTTTTCCACTTTTGGAAAGTCACAGAAACACTATTGTGGCTTTTTCATTTTGCTATTTGTGCAAATGGGAACACACAAAAAAATATATCTGTTGTAGTTTCCATTCACCACTTCAGATCTTTACCAAACTATGATGAAAATGTGGAAATTTGACAAGAGTCCATTTAAAAAATAACACAAAAAATAACTAAATGTGAATCCACAGATCCACTTTAAATTATGAAATAAGCATGCACTGAATATGATTCTAATGCATATGAATCTTTCAGTGTCATTTATGTGTAAGTTGCATGTGAGTACATGAATTGTGTGTGTGTGTGTGTGTGTGTGTGTGTATACATACAAAAGCCCTGTTACCTTGCAGAGCCCAGCCCTCATTGGGAAATATGTATGTGTGCATTTGTGTGTGCATTTGTATCAGTAGCTTTGGTATATTCCTGGTGCGGGGCTGGGTGCTGCAAGGGAAGTGTGAGGCCTTGATTCTGTACTGCTAACGCACTGCAAACTCTATCACACAGGCTCTGCCTCAGTCGACGGTTCTGGTTTGGTTTGGGTCAGAAGCCGATTGTCTATAAAATGGAGACCTACAGAACCGATCCCAGGCAAAGCCACTTTCATATGACAGCGAGTGCACACTAAAAGGGTACTAGGCATGTAGTATTTAATGAAATGAGACTTGATTTGAAAGTGTGGTTGATCGTATTAGTGCTTAATATGAAAGGAATGGCAATATTAAGCATTCTAACATGACAAAAGACTATTTAAGGCAAGTCAGCGGTCAAGTCATACAACTTCTGTTCCTACTTTAATGGAGGAAAACACTTCAAAACTGTTTTTCATGCTTTAATAACATTTTAAATAAGAAAACCAATCATGGTATCAAATAATGCAACAAAACAAACTCCATTATAAAGTGATTCTTTCTTACAGTATGTGGCGAAACATACACTCCCAAGGACTGAATGAGCTGAGATGATTAGCCGAAAGCTACTGTTTACTGGATAAGAGATTTTTACCCTTTTCGGCTATACAATCGCTTTGCTTTCGCTCAAAATTGAGAGGGAGAGCTACAAATGTTACTTATAAATCGCTCTCTGGTTTAAGAACTCTCCTTTCTTCTTTCTTTTGCTTTGTTTCATGCTGTTCCTCAAGACCGATCCCTTCTACCTGTGACCCAATCCATCAGTTTCTCCTCAAAGACTGTCATAGGACAGGAATGAGTGAGAGCAGGGGCTGATGGGACTTGTGGTTTTGTCTTAGGAGGAGGTGAAGGCCAGAGGCAGCAAGCAAAGGGTGCAGGAATACTGACACGTAGAGCGATAAGTAACCGTGTTACAAAGTTGGGGGAAACCAAACACTGTTTTGAAGGGGAAAAGGACAGTAAGTCTTCATTTTACAGGTTAAAGGAATAGTTCAGCTCGAAAAGAAAAAGTTCTTCTAAACCTGTATGGCTTTATTTCTTCTGTGGACCACAAAAGCAGATGTTCAGCAGAACGTCCAAGCTGCTCTCTTCCATACAGTGGAAGTGGATGGTCTTCTGAAGCCAATTCACGAAAAAAAAAAGGTTGTTATTCACTGAAATTTAGTTGTGGTCACCATTCACTTTCATTATATGGAAAATAGCTCCTTGGACTATATATCTTATTTTGTGTTCTACAAAAGAAATTAAGTCATACAGGTTTCTAAAGACATCTGGGCGAGTAAATGATGTTTTTATACATATTTTTGTTTTTCATTTTTGAGTCAACTATTCCTTTAAGATGGCTAACGCTGAAAAACTGAGAGAAAAGGACACAGAAAATGGCTGAGAAAGAAAGAATGAAAGCAATATGAGACCTCCATTCTTCTCACACCCTCCTTCCATGCCACGTCTCTCTAAATGTGTGCATGTGAGACAGTGCACGAGGGATCAGCAGGACACTTCCATGGTGTGGCTGACCTGCCCGATGCCCTCACTGCTATCTGAGTGCGTGCATGCGCGGTTGCGAGAACCATCCACGGAGCCGGCGCTGGTCAGAGAGGCCGTTCGCGAGCGAGCAAGACGGGTCATACTGGCCGAGGGCACTGAGAAAAAAAGTGAGAAAGAGAGATGGAGATGAATAGTCGTTCCATATCCACAGGGAAATTCGTCCGGGCTGCATGATGTGTTGCAGAGGAGGCAGGGATGACATGCTTGAACTTTTTGTAGAAAATAATTTCAGCCTCAAGCTGATAACATTCCACTGCAAATACAGAATGACTCAAATCCAACTTAAATAGGCAACCAGAATCTTTACGTATATCAAAATGCCCGTTTCCAGTGCTAAAAAATCATTCTCTCAATCAGTATTTTTCTTGTTTTACAGTAAAAAAAAATCTAAACATCCTTAAATAAGAAAAAAAAATGTGAGCAAAATTGTGTAGAAATAAGAATGAGTTTCCCTTACTCCATTAGAATTTTTCCTCTTGTTAAGCATTCAAAAATTTGTGAGTTTTGACCCAAAAAAAAAGAAGGACAACAACACATATACACACAGTAAAAAAAAAAAAAAAAAAATTCTGAAGGTGTAAATAAAACAAATGTTACTGGAGTATATTTAAAAAAAAAAAAAAATTTTTCAGTCTTTCTACTTCATAATTTTAATTAGTAATTTTTCATAATTTAATTCAGTGTGTTACTTGCCATTTCTTTGTAGTTAATTGTGAAACTTAATTGCAATTTCTGAGTGTAAACTGTTTCTACACCATTTTTTTTCAGTTGTTTTATGGATGTTTAGATATTTGTTTGCAAAACAAGGCAAAAATGCTGTAATTGAATTGACACTTGTTCCAATGATACTTAGTTTTTTTTTAAACAAGAAAATATTGTATGAAAATATATAGCTATTATAAATATTTCAATAAATAAAATATATAAATATTTATTTAAAAACCAATATTTCAAACATAAAAGATCTTCCAGCCTACAAGTGCTCTCTTAAAGGGGTCCTATTATGCTTTTTCACTTTTTCAACTTTAGTTAGTCTGTAATGTTGCTGTTTGAGCATAAAAAAGATCTGCAAAGTTACAAAGTTCAAAGTCCACTTCAAAAGGAGATATTTTATTTAACAGAAATCACTTTTCAAAAACTACAACGAACGACTCGTTTGGACTACAACGCATATTTTCCAGGATTTGTGATATCACAAATATCAACGAATGGGACGAGACCTGGTTGAGCTGCACTAGAGAAGGCAACGAGTGTTATCATTATGTCGGAGACACGCTAGCTTTCCCAAGGCAGATGAACTTAGAGTGGTTACAATCATCCGGGTTTAAATCGCGCTCAAATTGATTTGATTTTGACACAATATTTACACTGAAGCTCACAGCAGGCAGCTATGGTAAGGGGCGTGACATTTCCCGACCAGGAGCCGAGTGCTGCCAATCACAACACACACTGGCCCAGCTAACCAATCACAGCACATTTCGTATTTCAGAAGGCGGGCCTTCATTTGATACAGGAACTATTCGAGCCGTTCATGCCAGACTGGGGAGAGAGGTGTTGTAATAATGTAAAATATGTGAAAAAGAATGTGTTTTTCGAACAACCTAGTATGAGAGCATGTTCTAGTACACCCCCAAAACAAAATCAAGACTTTGTAAAAGAGCATAATAGGACCCCTTTAAATGTGAAGTATCTGAAAAAGAGTGCCTAAAACAGCAAGTTTCACAACTTTTTAAAATAATTCTAAACTAGAAAGAAAAAAATTGCATTTCATGCCATTATTTCATCTACGATTTTGTTTTCAATGGTTCAATTTCGAATAACTGCCATGCAGAGAACATGAGAGCACATTCAAAGCACATTTTTCCTTCAGAGGAAAAATCACTGATCAGTAAAGTAAATAATGAATGAATGGAAATATCAGTCTGGGAAGGATAAATACAGAAATTAAACAAGGCCAAACAAGGGTTTAGAAGACTAAATGTGTCATCTAAATGAGGAAGAGGGCAGGCGTGAACAGGAAGCAGGAAGTACCTGGCCCCCCACTCATTCTCCGATCCTTCATATAAGCAACTGAGAAGGGCAGGAAAATACACATAGGGTACAGATTATACCAAATACAACACCTCCACACACACTTATTTGCTTGCATACACTCACAACTCTCTCATCGTGGGAAATAGACACACATGGGAGAAAGGACACACTGAACATACAGGATCGGTTTACATTTGGCAGAGAAAGAATCATCAGTTGAACTGATTTGGGGTTCTGATTTACCCAGAAACATTATAAACATTGTTAATAAATACACTGATGATCAAAATAATATGAAATAAATTAGACTTACTGTAACCCATTCCCTGCAGGAAGTACTTGAAAGCCTCTGAGAGTTTTCCAGGCTGTAGGATTCAAAACATTTAACATAGTTTAATTGAAAAAAAGAAAAAGAAATCATGATCAAGACTGTTAAATCAAATTGTTTTTAGTATTTACAAATCTAGTGTTTGACAAGCTTTAACTTCAGTTAAGTTCTGGGATATTACTAATTATCCATTAATAATTTAATTGATTATAAGGACATTTTGATTACATTTGTACAAAAAACTATTTTGGTATCATGTTTGGTCACCACTGTAATACTATCAGAGACTGATCAAAGATCAGACACGTCAAACAGTCTCACCTGTGTAATTTGAGGCATTCCACCTGAATCAGCCATCTGAAACAAATCAAATATGTTTTTAAGAAATTATTTCTGACATTTTATGTCCCAAAATGGTCTAGGTTTGGCCTGTATTTCTACAGTATGTCTGTTCACTTGCCTTTAGGAATGTGGCGTTGGTTGGATCCAGTTTAGAGTTGCACTCAACCTAGAAGTAGAAAACATTTATACTGTATTTTATAAATGTTTGTGAACATTTACATATCTATCAGGGCATTTACAGAGCAGTACAAGAGAATATGGAGAAGATTAAACAAGTTCTTCAGTAGGCAGTTGAATGAAGGGCAGTAAGATGGATGGTGTGACGGAGGGAGGAGCGTGTGTATGTTCATGTGAATATATATATATATATATGTATGTATGTATGTATATGTATATGTGTGTGTGTATGAGTATGTGTGTTTTTGAGGCCTGACCCAGTTACTGCAGTACTGCAGAGATGAGTCATATTCCAGTGCTAAAGAAAGACAGCTGCGCAGACGCATTCGCCTGAGGGCTCTGTTTGGACCACCGCAGACACTTTCAGAAAGGGACGGCTACCCTCTTTCTAACATGTTCAGAATTCTAATGAAAACTCTCACCACACGTGTCTGCATTAATCAATGGATGTGATACTGATGGTGGGAACACATTTTTCCTCATGTGTACTCTCCCCCCCCCCCCCCAAACAATCGCCCAACCAATATGTTATTAATAAATATTGTATTATTATATTTATTATTTATTTAATATTCGTTATATATGTATATATACACACACACACACAATTTAAGATTTGGACGAGAAATTGAAGGAAAAGCAGTAAAGTAATGTTACTACTGTTAAAATTGTTCTAAAATTGAGAATTGTAATAATCAAGAATTAGTAGGTTTCACTAGTGGCATATTTGCTTTTCTAATCTCTCCTTCTGCTCAAAATCACTTAATTTTCCATGATTTTGCTTCACTTATTTTTATTTTTTCACACTAATCTCTTCCTCATCCTTCTGTTGTTTCCTCTGCTCCCACCTTTTCATCTTCCTCCTCTTGCCCTAAATTACTCAAATCCGTCTCATCTCTCATCCTCTTTTGGTTTACCTCTCGCTCTTTTCTATCTCTTACTCTCCTTCGTCATGTCCCTCTTTTTCCTTATCTCTCGCCCTGTGTGTCTGATTAGATGTGATGGGGCACTGACCCAGCTTTCATATGTTAGATTAAAGGGCCATGGTGCGGAGTTAAAAATATCCAGCGCACACAAGCTGGCAAAGCCTGGGAGATCAACCCCGGGACCAGTGCCATCTGCTCCCGTGAGACAACCGGAGAAAGAGGAAGGAAGAAAGAGGAAGAAATGCAGAGCAGATTGACCTGTCTCTGAATGACAAAAAACATCCAAGTTTGGGATATATTACATAGAAAGATAAGTTTATGACAGAAAGAAGAGAAAAGTTTGGTAAGAGGAAGAAAACATGAGAGATAAAAATGAGGAGGATGGGGAAAAACATGATCAAATAAGTCTCTTATGAAAGACTCACCACGCCTTCCTCGGCCGGAGCATTGTCACCAACGACCAGCATGACCGGGCACCTGCAAGAATGAGATTTCAGAATTCAGTCTTATTACACAGTCATATGTAAATGAGACTATTCAGATTCTAATTAACTTAGTTCTCACCTCAGGGTCTTAGCATTTAGCACAGAGCCACTGCGGTTCATTTCCAAATCCCTGCGGCTGTAGAAAAAATGGAAATCCTGATTTTAAAGCAAGTTTTTTTTTTTTTTTTTTTTTAAATAAAAAAAAGATGATAAATATAGATAAAGTAAAATTAAAATAGAATAGAATAGAGAGTGTTAGAGTTAGAGGGTCAAATAAAGGTGGAACAGATGTGTTTTTAGTCGTTTCTAGAAGATGGTTAAGGACTCAGCTGCTGGGATTGATTTGGGCAGGTCATTCCACCAGGAGGGAACAGTTAATGTAAA
>NW_015555804.1:1003183-1007149 GCF_001515605.1 Sinocyclocheilus anshuiensis | reverse complement strand
CGTCTCATCTCTCATCCTCTTTTGGTTTACCTCTCGCTCTTTTCTATCTCTTACTCTCCTTCGTCATGTCCCTCTTTTTCCTTATCTCTCGCCCTGTGTGTCTGATTAGATGTGATGGGGCACTGACCCAGCTTTCATATGTTAGATTAAAGGGCCATGGTGCGGAGTTAAAAATATCCAGCGCACACAAGCTGGCAAAGCCTGGGAGATCAACCCCGGGACCAGTGCCATCTGCTCCCGTGAGACAACCGGAGAAAGAGGAAGGAAGAAAGAGGAAGAAATGCAGAGCAGATTGACCTGTCTCTGAATGACAAAAAACATCCAAGTTTGGGATATATTACATAGAAAGATAAGTTTATGACAGAAAGAAGAGAAAAGTTTGGTAAGAGGAAGAAAACATGAGAGATAAAAATGAGGAGGATGGGGAAAAACATGATCAAATAAGTCTCTTATGAAAGACTCACCACGCCTTCCTCGGCCGGAGCATTGTCACCAACGACCAGCATGACCGGGCACCTGCAAGAATGAGATTTCAGAATTCAGTCTTATTACACAGTCATATGTAAATGAGACTATTCAGATTCTAATTAACTTAGTTCTCACCTCAGGGTCTTAGCATTTAGCACAGAGCCACTGCGGTTCATTTCCAAATCCCTGCGGCTGTAGAAAAAATGGAAATCCTGATTTTAAAGCAAGTTTTTTTTTTTTTTTTTTTTTTACAGAATATGCACTTTTATTCGATTCATGCATTATGCATGACTCTTTATATATTAATGAGATCGTGGGCGGTTACCTGTTGTACATGTTCCAGAAAAGCTGTAGGTTGAACTGGTTGATGGTATTGTTGATCTGTTGACGGTAAGTCTGAACCACTTCTGTGTTGCTCATAAGCTCTTCCTGTAATGCAGTGAATGTTATGTTAGCTAAATATTTAGCTTGAGAATTAAATTTCAATTGAACATTTTAAAAATTTAATCTTTGATATGCATTTATTATTATTTTAAAAATAAAAAAGAAGCTAAATAAATATGTTTTACATTAAATGCCCCTGAACTGAATACATAAATTTCAATCAATTTTAAGCCTTGAAATTTATTTTTAAAGGTGACTGTATAATGTATCCACAGTGAAACATAAGAAATGTAGCCTAGATTAATATTGTACCTGGCTGAAGAGATGGGCCAGGACAGTGTCTGGTAAAGTACTGGTGAGTCCTGACAATTTTGTGGCGGCCCAGTCGATCCATCCCTTCCCATTGGGATCAATGTTGAGTAGAACCAGACCCTCCACAAGACCAGGGAAAATCAGCTACAAGTGGAGAGCACAACTGAATTGTATTGAATGCAAACTAAAAAATAATATTAATAATTAAAAAAAAAAAAATTAAACCTTGACCAAGATACAGTAAAAAGCTGAGATTTACTAACCGCAAATTTGGCGAGGATGAAGGCACCAGCCCCCACTCCAATTCCAACGATGCTCTTGAAGCTAGGAAAGAAATTGATTATCATTACTACATTATTATTACAGCTCATAATTTTGAGTATAATCTGACCACACTCACCCAAAGTGTTGCACCACACTAGGAAGCATCCCAGCTAGCTGATCCATGGTAGGATACTGATATCTAGGAACAACAAGATCAGAAAATATATTATAAATGATATCTCGAGTTTTTACATGTCGCTCCGCAATATTTGATTCTGATTGGTCAATCGCGGCGTTCAACGTTTAGATGTTTGCCATCTTGTAGTGCACAGAAATGTTTATATCAGTCCGCTCATCCATAACTGAAACCAGTGCTACTTTCATCAGACTCACCCGCTTTCATCAGACTCACCCGCTTTTCTTTCATCCAAACGCAACTGGCGCCATCTTGTGTTTCAGTAATCGACTGTAGTGAAGGACTTCAGTATTAACTTTACTGTAATATAGACGCAGCGCTCGTTTTGTACATTGAAATGGACTATTTCTTCTTAGCGGAAGCTTTAAAATAATATACAGGTAAGATTACAATATAATCCCAACTCAAATCAATATTTCATACCCACGTATTAATTTATTTGGTGAATAGCCATGTAATAAGTGCAGTACATTAGGCTACATTACAATACAATTGTAGCTATATTATTGTGCTATAAAGACTGACTGACTGTACATACCCTGCTGGGGAAAAAAACAATAGAAACAATGCAGAAGTTCTAGGTTTCGACTACAAATACCATTACAAACATTACAAACCAACAACTAAAAACAATGTGTTTTGGGCCATATTTGGGCCATTAGGATTTAGGCTAGTGGTTTTAACATGCCACCAATAGAAGGAAACAAATTACCAGTAGTGACCCACAGGGACCATTACAGTTTCCATTAAAAATACAATCCATTATAACCTTTTTTTCAGCAGGGTACAGCCGATTGCTTACATATCATGTAAAATGGCAAATACTGATGTGAATATACTCATGTGTGCGTTAATCATACCCTTGTGGCATCTGGGGGGCACCAATGTGCTGGCCTGGGGCATCTACGTGGCACACCACAAAATGTTTAGTGATCTCCTGCATGTCTTCATTGTGGAAGAACGTGTTGAAGCACAGTTTGTCTGCTCAGAGAAAGAGAGCAAGACATTGTAGAAACGAAAACGTATTGCACTGTTCCCTTGGTAAAATTATATCAGATGGTAAGGAATGATTATCATGTTTTATACCATGTTCGTGGTATTTACCACGTGGTATTGTAATCCCTGATTGTATTGGATCTCATTTCGTAATATCATACATTATATAACATTACTGATTATAAAAGAATACTTCAAATATGGGGCAGTTCTGTAAATCGCATTCTCCGTCCACTCATATCTCATGCCAGAATCATTGGCCTAGAGCATGAAATAAAGAAACAAAACAACTTCAGTGTTCTAGCTAACTACTCAAGCGGCATTAATAACTAATTTTAGATCATGCCATCTCCCTAGTCAACATCAAATGGTGTTTTGGCAGGTCTTCAAGCTATTTAAAGGAAAAGATCGCCCAAAACACTGACTCGTCCTTATGCCGTTCCAAACCCATATGCTGTTACCTATTCCGTGGAGTAGAAAAGTAGAAATTTTGGAAGTCGCCCATATAACTTGTGTGCTGTATTATAAGTCTGCAGAAAATAAAATAAAAAATGACCTTTCTCGTGGCCTTGAACCAAAAAAGACTTGCCGTTTTAAAGGTGCTGCATTGTTGCATGAATCATATCCAAGCTTCTCTACCCTGTAGTAAGTGACCCAATTTTTCCCATTTCCTCCCGGCTGTATTGTTCACTTTGCATTTTTTATATAGGCCAGCGTTTCCTTTCGGTGGTCTGTGTCACTCTCTCTCTCTCTCTCTCCCTCTCTCACTGAGTCATGTTTTGTGATCGAGGATGGCCATGCATACTAATACATTTATCCGCAGCGGAGAGGAGAGTTAGAGTTACTCTATGCCGCAGTGCTGACCTTCCCCGCTCCCCTCCCCATTACTGCATGATGGGTATGTTTTTGTGACCTACATATTTCTCTCTCATGCATGCACATGCACTGCAGAGGAATAAGAACCGATAGACAATAATGCACTTCAGGACTAGATAATGAGGAATGGATAGATAGAGGGAGGAGGAGAGATTGGAGGAAAGAGGAAGGAAAGAAGCATGGTGTGAGTGATGAGAAGAACGCTCAGCAAAGGTTACGAGTCATTTGATTCTATCACACTGTCAGAATGTGGAATTCAATATCAAGGTCAATAGCATAGCTAGTATGTACTACTACTCTGCAAGACAGCCATGTTTGTAAATAATGTAAGTATTATAAATCTATATAATATAAATACATATATACATACATACATATATATGTGTGTGTATATATATATATATATATATAATTCAGAAACCAATGAAACCGAAACCAAATAGCGTTGAAACAGGAAGTGAAGTAAACAG
>NW_015555804.1:997019-1003033 GCF_001515605.1 Sinocyclocheilus anshuiensis | reverse complement strand
TTGTGCTTTTCCACATATGTGGCGCTGAGATCACCTACCACCTGAGATCAGCTTCGTCTCACACTACATGTAATCTGTTAACAGAACTGATGAACTGCAGTCAGCTGGCATCCAAATTACAGCTCTGAGCACAGTCCACACTCATCACTTCCAGAGGGCTGCTCTTTGAACATGCACATATGCAAAAGTACACACACTTACACACAACCATCTCTTGTTGGTTGTGAAGATGGGAAAAATAACTCAAGGTCAATGCTTGGAGACAGATGGTCTACCGAGATGGAAATCGTGCAATACGTGTTGCTTGGGGTATTGGAGAGCAGCGTGGGTGTAGTTTACATTGGTACACAAACACACACACACACACAAAAACTCTGTTTACGTACGGTTGAGCCCAACATCATGGTAGGTCAGGATAGCTGGCTTGTTGCCCTTTGGAGCCCCACGGATCACTACGTGCAACATCCCATAAGGGGTTTCAATGTCATGTTCCTACAAAAAAAAAAAAAAAAAACAGTTTCGGTAAACAGTCTCTGTCCAAGACGGTCTTGTCCTAATAACCACTTACCTGAAATGGATCTCTTGAGAGGCCTGAATTTTATACAGTATATATATATAGAACAGTACTTACATATTACCATTTTATTAGTTCTAATTTTCATCAATTACTAGGATGCATTCAAGTAAACTGGGCCACTTTTTGACAGTGGGATGAGACTGGCCCACTTTACCAGAACCTGTATGTTGTATACAAGCTAAAACATCTACTTATATTGTAGTTGAGTCAAAATCTGCCAAGGTGTAAATAAAAAAATTAATACAAAAAATTATCTATTTTTTAAAAGTCAACAAATTTGCGACAGTTGAATGTAACATTTTGTCTGACAAAAAAAAAAAAATAGATAAATGTGTGCAGTACACGGTAGTATTTACAAGAAGTAGTGGTCCAGAGAGTACATTACTCACCTGGAAAACCCACACTACCGGATGTTTTGACATCATTGCTTTCCGAAAAGTAGAAAATGGTGGCCAAAGTGGCTTCAACATGCTGTCTTTCAGAAGATGTATCGTACCTAATACATAACGCGCGTGAGAATAAATTTGTTCTTCACACACTGAAATTGACAGATTTTTATAACATAGATCAGTATCTTCTCAATTGTTATTTAAAGCATTTACCAAAGTATGATAAAATGTTGTTTAATTTTCCAATAAAAGATGGTACATTTTTATATGATCTTTTACATTTAATCACACCTTAGCAGATTTTGACTTGCAATAATCGACTGCTTTCACTGGGTAAAGAAAAAATCGATTTAATCAAGAGCGGCAAGAGTTAAATACAAGACTAATTAATATCTCATTAAGCGTCTCTGATCCCAGATTCACTGCACACAGTCATGTAACACTTTTAATTGCCAGTTCCAAAGGCATTTTAGTCTGAACTGATCCACATTTAGTCTGAGACTTTATTCCAAGCGGAGGAGCGATGGATGTATGTGTGCATGTTGTTTTTCTTGTCCTGAGGATTATTTCAGCATCTCTAGCTTTCCAGTGTTATGCACAAATCCTAGCAGACACCTCGCAGGCAGCCCACTTCAGAGCTGAATGCAGATCCACAGAGAGACTGGAAATAAGTCTTCTTTAAGCCCCTGTCAGTTGGTGTTTTTGATGTTGGTCAGAGCAGATTTGGACGGTCTTTGTGTGTTTGTGTGTGAGTTTAGGACAGCTGTTTGTGTCTCTCTGTGTTTAGATTGAGATATAATCTTATGGCAGCTGTCACTGTGCTGAAAAACGTTGAGCATGTTTTATAGGGAGATAATATGCAACAAACACTGACAGGATAGACAGGAAATTTGACCTAGATTCAACAATATTACGCAAATATAGGGCAGAAAATAGTAAAGCTGTTCATCATAATCTGTCAAGAAATTCTCTTGTAGCTGCTCATTTTTTCATTCTCAAAGTCACACAACTGACCTTGTATGAGGATTTTTATGATTAGATTGCAGACATAAGATTCACCATCAGCACCACATGTGCAAACAGACATTTCTGAACACACTGCAGGTTACTGCAGAGGTACATCAGGGTGCACGTTCCACACGTGTCAGTGTGTTAGTGTGTCAGTGCAAATGGCCACCTCACACATGACTGGACACTTCTGCACAACACAGAATTCTAACATCACAAACACACTTGTCAAATATATGAAATATTTATTATTTATTTATTTTGGTAGAAATACATTTTTATTTTTTTTACGTATTATATTGTTAATCATTTTAAACCATTTTTAAAATGTTATTAAGTTTTTTGTTTGTTTTGATTTTTACTTAAGTTTTTTAATTTTTGATGTTTTAGTACAATAATTAGCCATTGTAAATGAAAATAATCATAGATTAATAATCGTAGATTAACAAAAAATCATACGAATATTTACCCATCAGGAAAATGTGCAATGTAATTGTTCCACAATTACCAGAGCAGTAGGTCAAGCTAATTAGTTCTGTAGAATTTTTGTTATAAATTATTTTATTTATTTTAATTTTTTTCTATTAATTATGTATTTATTAAAATTATGACCAGTTTATACATTTACAGAGGATGCTGTTTTATTTCTGATGTTTTGAGTATAATAATTAGCCGTTAATAAATTAAAATAATATGAAATTATCATAGAATGTTAACAATAATTAGCCATCAGGAACATATACTGTAAATGTGCAATGGAATTGTTTCACAATTACCAGTTCAGTCTAGTCATTTCTGACCACAAGGCAAATCAATAGCAATTTATTTAACCAGCCAAACAATTAAGAATGATAATATAGCATACATATTGTTATAAAACACCATTTTAGCTGTTTATTTGTAGCAAAACAAAAGCATTGTCTCTCACATTCGCTATTTGCATTCTGTAATCACAGATATCCCACTCACCCCATCCCAGCACTCCGGCATGGCTGCTTGCAGATTGTGTACGCTTGCTTAAAGGCGTATATGAGCAGGTAGAAGACAAGGTCCTCTCCGGGAAACTAGACTCAGATGCAGGCAACCAGAGAGATGCTGCGGTTGCTATGGCGTCTCTTTGTCTCTTCTTGTTCTGGTCAGGGGAGTTCTGCAGTGCTGCTGCCCCTCCCCCGGAACATTTCATAACCCACCCCTGTTCCCTCATTGGCTGACTGCAAAAATGGCTCCCTGTTATTGGCTGAGCTTTGTGTCACTCTAAATCTGTTGTGTTCTGTCTGTTTTTGTCCCATATTTGCCATCTTCATCTTCTGCGTGCTCATAAAGGCCTTTAATATAGATATTCTATAATTCTGCTGCAATTTTGCAGTGATATAGTACTCAATTTTCTATGAATAGAGGGTGTTTCTCAAAAATGTGTAATTATTTACAATTTAATTACTTTTAAATTCTTCTACACATGCAATTTTTTATCCAAAGATTATTATTAGACAAACATACAACAGATGGAAATTGGGCCATGTCAAAGGTCAGTGAAGATTTCATAGGTTCTCTGATCTGATCACCTCAGATCTCATGCATGGGTGTAAATACAGTTGCATTGTCATCAAAGGAAGGACCCCACCCACTACATCATACCATATACATAAGCACATAAATGCTAACAGGTTTAGTGCTTAACAGCCATTTATTGTGTGCAAACAAATACAATTAAAAAATTATAATTATAAAGAATAGTATTTTAATTGTAATCTTAAAAGAAGTTACAAAAAATGTGTTTTAGACATGTTTACAAGACCATTTTTCAGCCTTGAGTGCCGTATTGCTATTATGAAATAGTTACTGCCCATCCCAATACAAATAAACAGTACTAAACTCAAGTACCTTGAATACACTATAGGTTGCAAAAATGCATCACATGAGGCTATTTATCTTCTGAGCTCAAACTCTGGTACTAACATATTATTATATATTATTGTATTTAACATGTATTTTAAAACCAAAATTTGAATTTGGGAAAAAAAATGCATTTCTGTTCAAGAATATGTTTGGCTTATTAACTTTAATTATCATCTATATAAATAATTTCAAAAATTTGCCTTTTAACATGCAGCAAAAAAATTTTAAGATGCCATTACGGCGATTTATACCTATAGGGCAACATATTTTGGGTTCTGCAAAAATATATTATTTTTTAATACAGCTGTCTGGAATGCTGTATTGAACAAGCGGACTGTATTGCCAAATCTGATTTATACACACTAAAAAATGCTGGGTTATTTCAACCCAACTTTGGGTCAAATTTGGACTAACCCAACTTTTGGGTTAAAAATTGAATGTAAAAATGTAACCCAACGGTTGGGTTACTCCATATTTGACCCAAAGTTGGGTTGAAACAACCCAGCATTTTTTAGAGTGTAATGTCGCATTTAATTTTTTTTTTCCCCCTTGGCATTAGGTAACCGTATTGTGCTAGCAAACACCTATTTAATTATCTGTTCTCCATCACAATTAAAACCTCTCACTCGATGAGCGTGCAGCTTACAAATCCTATCATCTTCAGCCCCCTTCACTGTTTGGCTTTCTCACTGTTTTATTCAAAATCTTCTCTCTGTGATTTAGTCCTATTTCTGTCAGAGGTGTGAAGAGATGATTGCAAACCGTGAGACGGTGACAAAACTGAGGTGATAAAGTTCTTATACCTCAACTTTTATCTCAGTAGTTTGACTTCATCATCAAACGCCAAAAAGGAATAATGAGACTTTGTTAGCCATGCCATTTTAAATCTGACATGACTTAAAATCCTTCAAGGACTGGCTGTTTAAATGTAAATGTTAAGTCAATATCAAAAATGCACAAGGAAGAGTCACTGTACCTTCCAATCTCCCTCAGCCACGAAGGTCTCACAGTTTTCCTGCAGGAACACAAAAGGTCAGGTTCATCAAAGCCAAAATACACTCGTTTTAATATGCTATCAGAATATAATAAGCAGCGATGGGAGCAACACTCTGCAAGGTCCCGCCAGCGAGGAAAGAGTTTCTGTGATGGAAACATTTACCTGAGCTATTGTTTCTAGAACATTGTGAGTTTTTGTCTGGGGTGTAAAAGTACTGAGAAATTATACTTAAGTTAAAGTACAGATACTATGCCAACATTTTACTCAAATGTCAAAGTATCCAGCCAAAAACATTTAGAGTGAAAGCAAAACTTTTCCTAAATGTAATTGTTCAATTCAGAAGCAACATTTGAAATTAAATCTGAAACTGACTGGATTTTCAAGAAGAAAATTGTGAAGTGGAATGTATATTTACATAATGATGACCAGATATATACTTTAAAGGTCTGAATAGAATTTTAAGCAGTTAAAAAGAAAAGGTGCAGCTATTCATTTTAAACTGAATAAATTAAACATGCCCCAAAATAATTCCTCATACAATAATAAAGTATAATTACTCAAGTACTTTACACCCTTGTTTGTTGTTTCACTAGGCATGGTTGGTTAGAATGTGGGTGGCTTAGCTGGCTTCAGATCAGCAGCTATTTGTGGAAATATAAAACGTGCAAGCTGAGCTTGCTTCAGTGCTGATATGAGGCCTGTTTAACTCCATTATACATTTAAGTATAATGGTTAGCATTTTGATGGCCTGAGCTGGTCCAACCCCAGTATTAATGAGGAAAGATATGAAGGTAGAATGACGTCAAAAAGATTTGCACAGGGTAATATTTGTGGAAGGAAGTGTACATAAGTAAGCGTAAATTAAATTTGCATGCGCAAGAGAAGCTTTGTAAAGGTGTAAATCGCGTTTCAAGCGCAAGAATAAAATATTTGCAGCATTTTACTGTTACTCGTAAGTGTAATTCATGTATTGTGAAACTGCAGCTTCATGCTAACGCAAAATAAATATGATCTGCATGCTTCTGACTTCCATTTTTCCGCGCTTACACTTTTGGCACGTTTTTTTCGCCAAAAGACGGTCAAAAGTACTGCAAGCCTGTGAACAGTGATTTGCAAGCGAAAACAACAGTTTAAAGAACTGCAAAAC
>NW_015555804.1:979481-996238 GCF_001515605.1 Sinocyclocheilus anshuiensis | reverse complement strand
GCATGCAAATTTAATTTACGCTTACAGTCTTATGTACACTTCCACAAATATTACCCTGCGTATGCAATCTTTTTGACGTCATTTTACCTTCATAGAAAGACACTGTTAAGAACACAATGTGCTATGGAAAAAAGGTGAAATGAGTACAAAACACAGTTGTAAAAGCACAGCTTGAGAACAGGACAACATCGCCTTGCCAGACAATTGTATCACAATACAGTCACCATAGGAATAACATAAAAATCCATCTCATTCTTCTGAAAAGGCAAGGTAACATGAATTAGCACAATCTACATAAGATAAAAACAAAGCATCCATTTTGGAAAAGCAAGTATCACTTATAATGTGATTCTTGTGCAGATTGGCAGAAGCAGGAAGAAACCCACAAACCTAAAGAACGAGGTTAGTGCATGCAGTTTGAGCTGTTGGCAGCAGAAAAGCAAAAGCAGTTTTAATGTCGGACCAGCAGGTGTCACTCCTTTCTCCTTTTCAGGGTTAAAATTCTAATGCAGTACCTCAGAAGTGCAAAAGGGGGCAGCCTTACAGGTAAACAACAATGTGCTGTTTTCTTCTTGAGGAACTGAAACTTATGACATTGTAGTATATAAAGCTTTGTTCACATTGCACATAGAGCTGATTTGTTTTTCAAATCCTATCTTAAGCAATGCCATTTTGCAGGTGATCCATAGTCAGAATTCAGCATATCATAACAGGTTCCCATAGCAATGATATAGGTGTTAGCACAATGCTCGACAAGAGTCTGTGTGGACAGGACAGAGAACTGAATTTGGCCTGTGCTCATGTCCATCATGATATATTGCTATCACGACAACATATTCAGAGCCATTACTGTACTATTTACACATTTGAGCATATGTTTTGTCCAAAAACACTCTCTCGTTCTTGTTCACACATTCACTTTACAGTGAATGCCATATGTTAACATAAATGATTGAATTCAGACACAGCTATTGGCATTTCTAAGCATTGCATCTGACGTTACAGTCATGTTGCAATAAATATGCAACAAAAATCGTAATGAATCTGTGAAATGAATCTGTAAAAATCTGATTTTTTTTTGTGGTGTTTTGAAGTCCTGATTACTGAAACTACACTGATTTGACTTTCACTGATTAGCTAAAAAACAAAAAAACTAAGCTAAATAGAAACCTGTGACTTGTTGATGTTTGTTTTTATATACCATTATCATGTGCAAAGAAATTAGCTTAAGCAAATAATAATATTAATAAGTAAATAATAATAACAATATAAAATATGATAAAAATAGTAATAATTAAATGACACAGGTAATCCATTGATTATTGCTTATAATTGTGCTGTTAATTAGCAGTGTGTTTAAATATAAACATTGTGCCAAAAATAAAATTTTTATGTTGCACACATCACGATTTCAAATCTGTAATTTTCCCCAAATCAGACAGTAGGCTATGTGAAACTGAGTTTTTAGGTAGAGACTTGGGGAGAGAGAAAATATTAGGCCTTGTTTGGTCTTTTCTAACAGAGATAAGGTAACAAAGGACTTGAGAAAAATGACTATTTTTTAGTTGGAAGCGTGGACATGCTCTGTGCGGTAATCAGCCTACCGGGAAGTACCCGCTGGTCCGACGGCGTGTCAGGCCGAGCCAGTGTCGGGCGATGGCATGCCAGCGTTTTGGGGGGCGAGCCGTGGGGGGGGATGGCGTAGCACAGGGCAGCGCGTGCACACACTGTCCTTTAGCCTGCCACATTACACACAGACACAAACACTATTACAGCAAACTACAGCAGACAGTGCCCTCTATAGGACCGGAGGACAATGCTTTGGTGGTGGAGGTGAGAAGCTGAAGAAAAAAAATTATGATATGCATGAATGGTACTACTGTGTGATATGTGGAAAAATAAGCAGCAGACACAATATCCACACAACAAGCTTTGATGAATGAACTGCCATGACTTCCAATCATTTGCGATTATTTAATGCTAATTTTTATAATCTTTTTTATAGGGATTACACTGCAGTTTGACAAAATGACAAAATGTTCTAGAACTGTACATGAATAGAAAAATATTAATTCTGTATAGAAATTTCTAAAAAAAATTTTGTTTGTTTTTTTCAAGGGTTTTGTATGCCTTCAAAAAACACATTTTGATTTCTAGTTCATGACACCTTATCAACTAATGTGAGCATATACAATTTTATTGTTACGTGTTACCAAGAATTTATAAAATTCCTGGCCTGGAAAATCACAATTTTTGCACTTAAAATTAAAACTTAAAACCCAGTGCATTTGATTGATTCTCTACATTGATTTAATCAGGTAAGGGTTAGGAATTACAGCAGACTGCATCATTAATCAATGGATTTCAGATGTTAGCATCACTCAAATGTCTATAATTAATTGTGCTCTGATGAATATCAGAGTACTTCTAAAGAAAAGCATAAAAGTAGTACACCACTTATTGTCCAGTGTCCCAAACTTTTAACTGATATTTTAAGACATTTATTTTTACTGGCACTAAACACGTCATGCTTTTCATTTCATTTTAGCTTAATACAGATGTGTGGATTAAGATGAAATGTGGTGTTTGGTGAGCATAGATAAATCCTTTATCATGCACACACACACATCCAACTTTTTGTTCTCTTGCCTAAAAACGGGGCCATTTTTAACTGGTCTACTATGTTTAGCAATTCACACACATACTCGCTCACACACATACTTACCATCTCTGTTTCCTGTCCCCTGGATTCTGGCAGTAGCGGTTTCTCTTCAGTGAACTGCTGATCCTTTATGCCAGCCATCCTGGAGAGCAACCTGCAATCACCATGGCAACACACACACACCTGAGATTAACAAGGCTATTCGAGAGCAAACCAAAATCTAATCAAATCCGTCTGGTGCTCCAATATTGTAATATTACCTACACCACTCAAACCTTGTATACAGTCCCTGCTGGGGGAAAAAAACAGATCATACCAGCTTAAAGACCCCATGATATCAAAATGGTAGTTCGTCATGATTTTTAAAATTGTAGTTTTGTAGCTTTCACCCCATGTCTGTTAGCTTTGAGATCATCTATATTGTAGAGTATTCCTAAAAATGTACTAAATGAACTTTAATCAGATGTGCACATTTAAAATGGACAGAATTTCTCTTTCTGAAAAACAGGCAACAAATGTTGATGACTCATCCTGCACTACATATTTTTGTTCAATCAGATGTTCTCTAGAATCCAAATGTCTCCTTATACCACCTGTAATCAAGTCACAAATGTGTAGGTTTATGGCTGAGACATAACCTCTTCAATATGCCCTGCTCAAACTTCCTGTCTCAATAGGAAATATGTACAACTGCACTTGTTGAACAATTTCCCAGGGGTCTTTAAGGTGGTAAAGCTGGTCAAGCTGTGTTTTGGAACATTTAGTAGCTAAGCTGGTGGGGACTAGTTTGATCTCGGCCCCACTGGTGGCAGGACAACTAAACAGTTAAACCATTTTGCTTGGACCAGCTAGTAACCATGGTTGCGTCTCTTTCCACTGCCTAGTTCTTTATGGAAAGAATCAGTATATCGTAAACACGATTTCAGGCACTAGCAAGGACTTTGATCCAATAAACATTAGGAAACTAATGACTCAATTACGTGCAACATGTTTATGACATCATGCATTAAACATATCAACAACATCACTGTTCTGATGACTTAAAGGACTGAAGAAGACAACGTTTTTCAGCAGGAGAACATACTGAGCAACTTATGCTTTCAGTGAGTGAATGTTTCAGTACACTGGAATGTCTTACAAATAACTGACTACCTGGGCAGTGTACTAAATACTGAACTAGGGAGTGGATTGAGACACACTCCGTGTAAAACCAGCTACCATCAGAAGTTGGTTTTAATTACATTTTTTCAGCAGGAGTGCTAATCTGGATCCAAACAATTTAAAACTACATGTGGTTATGGAGTTTTGTGGACTTAAATAAGGTGGCATTGTGAACATGGCTTGAATGTTGTTTGGTGGTTAGATTCACGATGACACAAAAAGGCACAGACTTGTCAATCTCCAGGAGCACATGGCCAATTGTGACATTAGCTCACAGGTTGTCTGAAGGTATCCGTTGAAGGAAGAGACAATGTACTTTTCCATTAGGTACTTATTAAACTCCGGCTGTGCAGCTGAAGGTAGTCGGCTCATGGGAGCTCCATCAGTGTCATATTTCCATAACACGATGCTAAGCTAACAAACACCTCCACAGCCTCCTGCTAACTTTATTGGTCTCTAATAGTTCTGCAAACATATGCGTATGTAGATGAAGACTATGAAGCATGAATTTATTTACAACATTAATGGAAATATTGCTAGCTTAATCATTTAGGCTAAGCAACAGTCGTTAGCATCTTTTAGTAGCATTTCTGAACCTCTTAACATTCCTGCCATCCTTAAAAGCACAGGTGCTGTGAAAATGAGCAAACAAAAACATGAATGAGAAATAAAAAAGGAAAAACAACCTCATAAAATATTAGTGCAGATAGTTGCCACCTTTACTCAAGAGATGACAGAACACTTTGATATCTCTTGGAAGAATCGCACAATAACTGGGTTTAATTCAGAACACTTCAAGTCAACAGAAAAGTCATTCCACTCTTATTTCCTGTCAGTGCCAAGAGCTGCATGTATCTGGAATCATGAGCAGTGTAAATCAAACCCTCGGATGTGAACGGATAGAATGATTCAGAGCCCTGTAGGGAATGATTATTTTGGTTGCATAACACCTCCCATGAGGTGATTATAACGAGGTCTAGACATGACCACAATACTCTCAATTGGCCTCTCTTTCCCACTCCCTTTCTTTCTGTCACGATCTCTCCGTTGATCTATCTTGCCTTCCCGCCTCCCCCACATGTACTGACCTTTCTCAGATCATTATTATAATCACTAGTGTTCTGTTTTGCTACACCATAATAGAGCAACATTTTTACTCTTTCTAAACAGAACGTGAGTGATGCTTGCTAGTGCCTCCATGCAACCACCATTGCTATGTGGTTTCTAAGGTGTTCTGAGAGTTTTTTTTAGCTTGTTGCATGTGGTTGTTGACTAGCCTAAGTCAACAGAGTCCAGCCCAAGTCACTAGATAAGTCCAATAGCTTATAAAAGAAATACTACACCTCTCCACAACAAGCTTGACAATTTAAAGCACCAAATGAGGAGTTACATGCCAACGTTTAATACTGAGGATTATGGGTTTGTTCAAATCTCTAAACCCAAGTATGAGCAATAGCAATAGCAACCTTACCATGTACCAATAACTAAACTCTGACTGGTTTTTGGATTGTGTGGCTAAAGATATAAAGTTGGGATCTATGATTTTTAAGTCACATTATATGTCGGTTAAATATAACACTTGATGTTTTACTAATTCATGATCAACAATATTAATATCATCCCGTACTAAAATTACAGTATAAAGAACAAATACATTCATGACAAAATCAACTTGTGTGCAGAGATTTATTTTTTGTGGGTTCTGTACCCCATCAGTGTTGCCATGGTAACCTCTAGCAATGCCAGTAGATGCCCTTGCAAACTTCTAGGAGTTGGATAACCTTTATCTTTCCTTCTTCATCATTTTCGACGGCATCACTGCTAGTCTTAACTGCAGTACTAGAAAAAAAATACAGGTTGGAGTCACCAAGATAATGTGGTCACTCTCAGACATGTTTAGAGCATGTTGGATCTAGATAGAGAGTTCATGTATTGAGAGAGGTTGAGCAGCTGCCAGAGCTGTTCAGTGACAAAAATAAATAAAAATGTTCATAAGAGAATATGACAATGGAAAGACCATTGGAAGAGTATTTTGTCAGACACCAAATCAATAAATCTGCTCAAAGGCAAGGGTCTGACCTAATATACAGAATCCCAGTCAATACTTGGAAACTGGGTTAGGACAATGTGTGTTTATGCTGTGCGCAAAAAAAAAAAAAACCTATTACAACTAAATCTATGTCAGACGGAATTCTAAAATCATTCTCTGAACACAAAATAGGCGAAGGATCTTGGCACAAAATGTCAAGAAGCTGAGCAGTACAGTCTCCTTGGCATCGCTACTAGGATATAAAAGTGACCGAAGTTTTAATTAGCCATTTGGATGCTAACATAATCGAGGTAAATAGAAAGAACATGGCTGCATAACCAAGGTGTAGAGAGTGCTAAGTACCACCCACATGCTGGCAGAATCAAATATACCAGGAAATAAAAATAAATTATATATGTCAGTGTGGAAGTATGGAAGAAATCTGTGGAAGACCTGAGATATTGTAGTGTTTAAAAAGCACTTGTTGCTTCCTGGAAAAAGTCAAACATCAAGGCAACATCTTCCTTTTACGGCCACTAGAAACTGGCTTCATTGCTGAGTTAGTTTTCTCTGTGTTTTTTATAGAATGAATGATCTTCTTGTTCTTCTAATGTGTATAAATCACTCATAGCCAAGATTCTTTTAAGGATCCACTTTATAAGGTCAAATGTTGAGGGTGATGGAAGACGAAACGTGTTAAGCCAGAAAAAAAAGTAAACAAACAAACTCAAATGGGCATAAGAACATAAATAGCTCACATAAACCTCACACTAAATAGACTGTTCCAGGATCTTCAGTCATACACTAATGCACACCCCCCATTAGACCTGTGTTTCTCACCTCCAGTCCTGAGGACCCACCTACCAGAATGTTTTAGATGCCTCATTAATAAAACACTTGATTCAACTCATCGGATTCTTAGTGTATTAGATATGAAGGCATCTAAAACATTCTGGGAGGTTAGGACTGGACTGGAGGACTGGAATTGAGAAACACTGCAGTAGACAATAACAGAATATGTCTTAAATTAAAGACATAAAAATTGAGATAAAAAGCAGTTGTGGAACTCACAGAAACTTCTTGTAATCTCAGCCCCTCAGAGAGCTCACTTCACACCTCCAGTGGTATTCTGAGTAACATCTGAAGGACCAATCATGGCTATCTGGCTTTTAAAGACACTCTGATAGTGTTGTACCACCAGAATCAACCGTGTTTCCAACCCCTCACGCTGCCTCTTGTCAGGAGCTGCCTAGTGCTGTAAGTCAGGCTGACAGAAGGTGAGTTGGTATGTGGTCCTCAAAAATGCCATTTTACTTTGCCCAAAAGTACAGTAACCTGGCCGATACTTTCCTTAAAAAAGGTTTCTACTGTATGGATCAGTAGGAAACCAATCCAGGGATGTTAGGTGTGGTTTTCTTGAAATATTAATGGTTCCATTTTGATAAATAACCTGCATCTAAAATCTTTCATGAAGCGATCTTTTGCCCCAGCCTGGGCATTTATCACAGCTGCACATCTATTTAGGTCAGAACAGAATACAATCAAGCCCATAATAGCTTTCCTCACTCATGTGCTGTCAAATTATTCATGGAGATTTTTCATTTATTGTAGTTCATTAACATGAAATTGGTGACACGTGACTCAGTTGATTATAAGCTAGATTGGGGGCACTGGAGGTCAAGAACTGCAGAAGGCAGTTCAAGTTTTGAAGAACCCTCTTGAACAGAAAAGCATCCAAAGTACCAAAGCCACCAATACAGAACAATGGACACCAAGGTCGATATGCATCTTTGCATATGAACATTTTCATTATCAAATAACACGTAGCGCAGGCCACAATTGATTGAAAGACATTCAAGACTTCATAATTCAGATTCCTATATAGTGGACATGAGACTTACAATCAAGTATAAAATAATCTTTTTACATTAAATCAGCTTGGACACATAAACCTACATGGATGGATTGGTCAGAGACTGAAGGCTGGAACAATCAACAGCTATTGGGCAATGATGATATTATGAATAATGATCTACGGCAGAGTAATGATGATTACTGACACTTGACCTTGTTTGGCCATTGCCCAGTGATTGGTCAACAAATCAAGGTGTGATCATTATGTGGTCAGACACAGCAACGGGCCATGGAATTCACAAGCAAAGAGACAAGCAAAAAATGAAGGAATGGATGCTACAAAACGGAAAAGAAAGGCTACAACCTCGGTTGCAGGCGGAACTACGTACATTGTCTGCAGCAGGCTCTGTGGAACCGCGCAGCTAGTCTTGGATGGGAAGTTCCAGAACAATCCGGGCCCCATCTATCAGTACAAAACAAGATCCATTTGTAATTCAGCTATACACAATATTCTTTATTCAGAAAACTCTCACAGTAAGTACGTTAACCTGGGCAAGATATTGAGGAAGCCCTCTCCGAGTTTAGCTTCTGTACACTAAAATGCAAACTTGTCCCAGGGCATGCCTCTTACAAAGAGATGTTTTAGTAAAAATCCTCTATAAATGACTTAAATGACTTTTTATATAAATCTCAAGCCAGGAGAGCTTCTATTAAAGTAAAGCTAACATGCAGTTTATTGAAGAATATTTTCCCATGCTCAGTGAAGGAAAATTACAACAGTTCTAACAGGGAAGGCTTCCAGGAGGTATGGGTTTTGTACGAGTGAGACAGAAAAGTTTTCAAGGCGTCTGTTGCATTGTTATATAATGTAGAAATGGGGGCATCTTGTTGTCTTGCAGGGAGATTTAGCCAAAAAAAAAAAAATTGTATCACAGCCTTGCATCAAGTTGCGTCAGTATAGTGCCATCTTTTTTACAAGGCTGAATGTATCTGAAAGATATCTGTTATTTTCTTATTTTCGAAACCATGCCACATATTATCATTCATCTTTACAGCTGTAATCATCCCACACATTAGTAATTGAAGTACATGCTTGAATTTCCACCAACCTTTCAGTTTCACAGACAAAATGTATTTCAACTGCACACTATGTTGTCAACCAAGTGTGACAGTTGCCATTAGCTGTAGCATAAAACAGTTTTATTTTAAACTCAACATAAATATTCTCATCTTAAAGCACGTGCTAACAACATCATTAAAACTTTAACCCCTTTAAAACTGAAAGTGTCAAGGCTTACGATAAGTCACAGTTTATCCACCCTGGAAAGTTCCATGGCCCTCCTGGCCTCCTATGCAAGCTGGCACCCAGCCAGATACACTGGCGTCAGATATTCTGTGAAGTGTTATTGAGATTAGGAAAACAAAAGCTTTGCTTATCTGTTATTACACAGACCTGAATACTTCTCAGCACCACAGCAGATAGCATTACTCCAGTGAACAGGAAAGGGCACCTGTTAGTGAACTTACCCTGAATTTATGGGGTGGTCTGGATGGACTGCGACTGGCTTGCTGTTTTTGGCAAAGCTTCCCTGTCTGACGCAGTTATTTTGAGGGGTAAATAAATTTAACCTGTCGACCTCCCATTCGTGCCAATGCAGAAGCTGGAACTATGAAGTGTAGCTTATGACACAAGCACTGTAATACTCGCAGCAGGGACTCTAATGCTTCTCTTGAGATAGAGTCCCTCAAGGCCCTGTGTTGAGGCACTTTTTGATCTGATGTGTCTTTATCATCGTACAGTACACCTTGAACCGAAACAACCAAGTGTTCAACATGACCTAACAACAGATGTCTTAGAGTTCTCTTGAATGATCATTCTAATTTGTGCCTCTTTACAACAATGACCACAATAAGTTAAGAGATATTTCTTACCTCTGCTGAAGGACTGTGTTCTGTTGTCGTCTGAAAGGATTCTGATGTGTTTAGCCTCTTTTTGTTTGCTCGTGAGTGCGTTTCGGAAGGATGCTGTCTACCCAGTGATGGCTATGCTGTGTGAATCTCTCTACCTCTGTTCCACCCTCCCTCATTCGCTCACTCTTCCCCTCCCTTCTTTTGCTCTGTAATAAACAGAGAACACGTGTCCTCTTGGATGATGCAGCCTGAGCCATACCAACAGATGAGAGT
Source organism: Sinocyclocheilus anshuiensis (assembly GCF_001515605.1). Classification (NCBI taxonomy): domain Eukaryota; kingdom Metazoa; phylum Chordata; class Actinopteri; order Cypriniformes; family Cyprinidae; genus Sinocyclocheilus; species Sinocyclocheilus anshuiensis. Next base: position 986,348 of record NW_015555804.1, on the reverse strand, counting down.
GAGATAGAGGGAGGGAGAGAGAAAGAGCAATCACAGAAAGGGACAGAGAAGAGGGACACACAAGGAGAGAGACAGAGAGATAAGACACTGGATACGGGAGAGGAGTGAAAGAATAGTCAAGGGCAGACAGGAACCAAGGAGACAGAGAGGAGAAAGAAATAGTGAGACAGGGATATTGAGTAAAGCCTGGAGGCTTAGAATGAAAGGCTGTCCAATTAGACCACAAGTGGCAGCTCTGTACAAACGATTCTTACACTTCAGGGAGAAGCAGTGTTGGGAAGTAACTAGTTACATGTAACGGAATTACGTAATTTAATTACAAAATAAAAGTAACTGTAATCAGTTACAGTTACTGAGAAAATTTTTTTAATTAAATTACAGTTACTTATGAAAATTTTAACGATTACAAAGGGGGGTTACATCTGATTTTTTTCACACACACTCCCACATACAGATTTAATTGATTTCTTTCATAAATTGCAGCGAGTGCTCTAAAATATGAAACACCAATGTTTCAGGAGTTTATAACATGCTTATTTGATAACTCTTTTATTTCCTATATGGGTTTATGTAAATGCTTTATTTTTTAAGATTCACTTTTTTTTCAAAGGCATTGTTAGGTATGTTTTAGCGATTTCTCTGAGACGTTACATGTCACAGTTTTAAATCTGGATGTCCTGTACAGAGCTCATTCAGGGCTTTTCAGACATACCAAATGATTGGATGTTTCTCACATTTTGCATAAAGAAATATGGTTTGAAAAATTACGGACTTCGTACAACTGGCTGAGGGTGGAAATATGCTAATATTGGACAGTTCGTCAGTGGTCGTGGGAGGGGCCTGAGCAATATGACATCATATTGGCTTGATAACTCCAAGTTTTTGGGGGATTAAAAAAAGGAGTGAATGGCTTTTTATCATTGTAGAGTGGTTGTGTCTACGCACTACCAAGACACATTTATATGCAAATGAAGATATTTTGCATGCAATGTCTCCTTTAAAATTTAAATATTATAATCTTAATTCAAGTGATGAAGGATTTTGAAAGTCTGACAGTAATCAGTGTTCAGTACTACTGTAAGGTTAACCCTGCCTGGTTTACATGCTTGAAAATGATTAACAATTGAAAACATTAGAAATTTAGAAAAGTAATCAAAAAGTAATCAAATGTAATCAGTTACATTACTTTAATAAAGTAATTGAAAAGTTACACTACTTATTACATTTTAAGTAGGGTAACTTGTAATCTGTAACCTATTACATTTCCAAAGTAACCTTCCCAACACTGGGGAGAAGGCATACATTTGGCAGCATGAGCTTTTATCAAGTCAGTTTTTACTAGAAACTGTTCTCCCAAGATTATAAGTACACACTCATATACACACCCAAACACTGCTATAACAAACCCACACATTTACTCAGTGCCAATCCTAGACTTCTTGGGGACCTACGCAAAGCTGTGTCGGGGGTAGTTATGAATGAATGAAACGCCTTTGTCCGTGTTGACTCCGTCTCGAATCGCGCTCACGGAAAGCGCTTGAGAAACAGTGTCTCTTCCGTGGCTCGGTACGCAACTCATTTTTATTTTTTTTTGTCTTGAGCAAGACTGTATGACATTCACGGTACGAAGACTAGCAATGCCTTAGGGCATAGCTAATGGGGATCCAAATAAATAAACAAAACAATAAAAAAAAAAAAACATGATTTGACTGATTTTTACGTAGAAAGGGCGACAGCACACCGCATTAAAAGAAATGAACATTAATGTTTTCATAACCGCTGGCCAAATTCAAAAACGAAACTAAAATTAAATCATCTTTGAGAGCAAGGGGCCCCCTGGTGTTTCGGGGGCCCTACGCAGCTTGCGTACTTTGCATATAGGGAGGATCAGCTCTGCATTTACTTATCACAGTGTGATTTGAAGACACAGACACATATACCCATGCACATGTTGGTACAGAGCAGTTTTCTTCTTTGTACTCTTTTATAGCAATCTGCACTTTTCCTTGAAGACTTCTTCTAAAGTTAGTCAAGGAATCTTGCACCAAAAACAGTTGTAATTAAGCATATTTTTCATCCTCTCCCTAACTCTTGGAATTAGTCAGTTTTTGCTAGTATACCTTCTATAGCTAAATTGGCTTGGCTCAATGTACTGAGGCAGTTAAGGATTCAAGGCTGGTTAACATGGTCCAGTTAGCCAGTTCTGTTGATAGATACTGTAAATACGCCAATAAAAATTTTCTATTAAAGTCTGTCTAAAGGCAATTCAGAGAATTGTTTCTAAACACATGACAAATGTTAGAAATGTATTGCTGAAAGCACGTTACAAAGGCTGTGAACTATGTAGTACTGAACTGTGGAGTTAGACCAAAACTCCAGTTTTTCACCATTTCACCATTTTTGTGTTCAGGATTTTTTGGGCAGGCCTGAAATCATGTCTCGATGATGCATTGGAGCCACTGAGCATGGCCCCTCCCCTAATGAATGAATGAATGAAGCATTTATAAAGCACTTTATTGTGTATTGCCGTACACCCAAAGCACTTTACAATCATGAGGGGGTCTCTCCTCAACCACCACCAGTGTGCAGCATCCATCTGGATGATGCGACAGCAGCCACAGTACATCTGTGCCAGTGCGCTCACCACACACCAGCTATAGGTGGAGAGGAGAGATAGAGCCAATTCAATGGATGGGGATTATTAGAGGAGTCCATGACTGACAAGGGCCAGTGGAGAGAATTTGAACAGGACACCGGGGATACACCCCTACTCTTCACGAGAAGTGCCATGGGATTTTTAATGACCACAGAGAGTCAGGACCTCGGTTTAACATCTCATCCGTTTTACTAACACAATAATAACTAGAGCACATTAGCATCAGTGGTTTACTCGCTCAGTTACTGTCATTACCATTAGTTATTACAGCCTACAGTTTGCTAGCTAGCTATGCCTTCGTCACGTAAATGCATGTATGGCTGTGTAAATCCAATTAAGCTGCTAGAGGGAGCATCCATTTAGGTTGTAGTGGTATTTGACAGTTGAGAGAGGCGGCAGCTTTCCCGCGAGTGAGTGTGGTTTCAGCGTTGACAGCGGACACACCCCCAGAGTTTGAGAGCAGAGAATACTGCTTATTTTTTCATAATAACTTTTTATCATTCAATTTTGGCTGGGTGGTTAACATTTTTCTCGGGTGTGACAAACTCAGAACACATATTTAATATTGCTTTACACAAACTTTAATGGTCATTCAAAAGTAGCTGCATGCCTGACTACATACTTTTGATGTAAACAATTTGATAAATGTTTGGGGTGGTGGTAATACTGATGATGATGAAGATACTGATGGAGATGACATAGAGTGTGATAACTGCTTGTCATTTGCAAGACGCCAAGAGCATTGAATCATAGCAAACCAATATCCTAATTAACACATCCAAAGGATGGAAAAATTGCACCATGCCTTGTTTTCCCCTACGCTCTCACTGTCTTCATTATTCTTTAATGTTGTACAAAGAGAAATGTTGTTGGCTAGTCTGACTCAGCCAGTAGCTTCTGGCTGGAAATTGTCAGCAATTTCGAAATGGCTATAAAACTTTTCCCTGGCAATTCTGAGGGTCTTTTGCTGTTGGAAAGTCCATATAACCCACTATAGAGCCAGAATCAGGAATCTAAATAAACTTTTCTCATTATCTTGTTGGCACAGTTGAAAGTCAAGGGGGGAAAGGGAGCACATGGCAACCCACTAGTGTTCCTACTGTTCCTACATTTTAACAAATTAAATATGTTCTGATTTGGTGACTGAATCAACCATGACAGCCTCCTGTCAATGTTTGAGAGAGATGTTAAAGCCTGAAATACCTACAGTATTTCAGCACACTTGTTGAGTTGACTGAATGAGAGATGTCACATATTATCTACTCACATTATTCTGCAGTCTGACATCTTCTTTGCTGAAGGCTGCTTTCTCGCTTTTCAACTTAAAACTTGCTAATACAATAGCTCAAACCAGCCCTAAAGGATTATGTTTAGCTTCATTAGGAATTATGGGCTAGTTATCACTACATACTGTACACAACAGTGCAGCATAGTATACATTTCTCCCTACTTCATTGTTTGTTGCAAATTAAAGACAGTCACACATTCTTGGCTCAGAATCTTGCAGGCTAATTGACCCTTATTTGTCCCTATATTAGCTCTGCGATAAGGAGAAATCAGGTCAGTCGCCTTTTTTGGAAAGGTCTAGAACAGTAGATGGACTCTAGCCAGGTTTTAAGAGGTGAATTGGGAGAAACCTGGCAGCGGAGTGGACCACAGTTGATAGGCTAAGCACGTTTTGATTACTTGTTTATCTGAGGTTTGGTTGTCTGTACCTGTTCCAATGTGACAACCTTAAACTGCTCACTGGTAAGCAAGACATACCCAAGGCAAGTGCTATCACAGAGGCAACACAGCTGGCTCACTGCAATGTGGGGAGTGTCAATATTATACATCTTTGTCCAGAGTATAGATGGTCAGAATAAGGAGTGTCAAAGGGCGAAATACAGTAGAAGTTGACAGAATCCCCACTGGAACTGTACTTTTTTGTTTTTGAATTATCATTTGCTTGAAAATGGACAGGCAACAAATCCAGACAATGGTCATCACAATTGCAATGTCTTATGTGATCTCGTAGTTTTCATTGCACATAGGACTGCAAAATAAATGGAAATAAATTGAGATTATAATTATAGTGTGGATTTCAGTATTCCATTTAGGCCTGCAATTGTTGAATCCAAATTTTCTATTTACAGCCTGTTCTTTGCATTGATGGTGGAAAATCAACTTAGCTTTGAGTGTGATTTGAGTTGCTTTTAAAGAACTGATACTTCCTGTGCCAGCAATCACCACCTCGTTGTTGAATCCCATGCAGACAGGAGTTGCCTCAGCACATGCTTGAATCCAGAACCGGATTTTGTCTGAAACATAGAATTGCTCATTTTATTTGACATACTACATGATTGATAAAAAAACATGAGAAATGCACTTGCGGGTTAGGCTTTGCTCAAGGACAAAACGATGACAGCTCATGGCTGGCCACTATGCCACACCACCCCAAAAAAGTAGATTGTACCTTTTTTTTGAAGATAATGTGTGGTTGCCCATGAAAGCTGTAGCTTGTTGCTATGCGGTTACTAAGGTGTTTCAGCACACAAGTTGTCTCAGCGCATGCTTAAGTACAAATTGGATTCTGTCTGAAACACGATGCTCCTTAAATGTGGTAATATGCCACTCGAATGAAGAGAAAATGAACACGAGAGATGGACAGCTGAGCTATGACTCATCCCTCCATTATAGCAGGAACGAAGGAGAACAGGTCACTCGACTCTGATATCATGGATGTTTTTTTTTTCTCATCAGCCTGAACGCACTTGTCCGTCAAACTGGCATCACATGACATTGATAGAGAGAATGGAAAACAAGGTGAGGAGAGAGGTTGTGAGACAGAGGCATACAAAAACACCATTTATGCACATCCAACACTCACTCACCCTATTTATAAAAGTCACTCTCTGCAGTGAGAAATACTGCAAACAAAACAGATGAATGAGGCATTTTAAGTGCACCTCAGAAAGAAAAGGGCAATATCTTCCAACACCCTATCCATTCCGACACATCCAACATCAACAGAGTTTCCACAAGGGTTGTTTTTTCCAAAAAGGCAAGGAAGGCAGTGCCTAGTCAAAAAAAAATGAACAAATTTGGTAAAGAGGTCACCTGTTTTGGCATGTTGGAATCTAAACAAACTCAAAATAATGATCTGTGGATGAGCCAGATTTTAACGACCACTCAGCTCATTTAAATTGAAGGTGCATCATATGTAAATATTTTTGCACCTGTAGTGTTTACAGAGGATCTGATGACTAATAGTTTGAAAATAAGGTCAATACTAATAATAAGCTAGCAAAAGCAAATAAAAGCTATAAAAAATGTTCCATATGCCATTAACCTAAATACATTTGTGAAAAAAAACAAAACAGAGGGGGGACTTCGCCTCCTCATTTTAGAAGTCCACCACAGGTTCCACCATCAAAAATATTAAAAAGGGGTGGGGCGGGGCATAAAACACTGTTCTCAACCTCCCACCTGCTATATGTAAACCCAGTTGGGGAGAGATTAGCCACATCTGAAGAGCAGCGCGGGGGCGTTAGCTTAGATACAGCTAATCCTGACACCTCTGTTTCTCTCTCCATCTCTCACTCTTTTGCCTCTTATGCCTCCAAGTCGTGTCTGTTCTTTTCAAACGGGAAGGTCTGAAAATCGGCTCACTGGAACGGCAAGAAGCCAAAAGAAGCTCAAAGACAGACATGGGAACAGTAGTGGATACTTTTCCTCCAACTCTTTTAAAAAGAGATGCAACACAGTCAGCTGAGGACAGATGGGATCTCAAATCGTTTGCAGGATTCTCATACAGTTAAAAACATGAATAATTCTGCAATGAATTAGAGGTCTATTGAGAGAGGCAGGGATTGTGGAAAGACGTCAGTGCTTTTTTTTTTAGTTAACATCAGAATATTTTCTGTCTGTGTTTGTTATTCAAATGAAATGCAATCTTAAGGAACAATGAAATGTTCTAGCACACAGTCTACTCAAAATATGCAGCATTGCTTTGTGCTTGCATACAATCTCTGTGAAAGCCTTGGTTTCGTAATGAACTGTCATTTTCTTGCACTGCACACTGGACTACATCTTCATAAAATATTAAAACCTAAGTAAGTCTCTGCACTTCAAGAAACATCTTGCATGCACTGTAAATAAGTTAGCTGTAAATGCCACTGTCACGGATTCTTAAAGGGGTCATATGATGCGATTTCAATTTTTCCTTTCTC
>NW_015555804.1:972861-979362 GCF_001515605.1 Sinocyclocheilus anshuiensis | reverse complement strand
AACACATTTCATTACACCAAATACACAAAATAATGTTCTTTTTAGCAGCATCATATGACCCCTTTAACAAAAAACAGATTATTAACAGGGTTGTTTGGCAGTAGTTGGGTCAGTTCCATGTTCATGACTCTTAAGAGGAGTAGTACATCTCCGTCTCCACCTCCCCCGTTTCTTAAAATCTACATTCACTTCTAATTTTAATTCCACATGTGCATGATCTGTCAATCCTATTACTCCAATTATACAATCAGCAACAGTCAATTAAAGAATTGGAGATCAGAAAATAATCAATTCTTGAAAAGGTCTTATGACAATTTGAGAATAATGTGTATTCCCGTTCTCGTGGATTAACCAGTCTCCAAATATCTGTTAATCCATTGTCATCTTTAAGAGTGTGAATAGCAGCCCTATCTCTGGGGATTGATCTGATATTGTTTTGACTTCTGTCCAGGATGCCATCCATAGTTTGATTAAAGTCACCTCCAAGTATAACATGTCCCTCGAGGTTGGCTAATATTTTGTTTACCTCATGAAAGAATTCAGGCTCCTCCTTATTTGGTGCATATACATTACAAAACACTACTTTAACATCGTTGAGCTTTGCTTCTATGCAGAGTATACGACCTTCCTTGTCTTTGTGTTGATTCATCAATACAAAATGTATTTTCTTCCTCGCTAGTATGGCTACTCCACTCCTCTTGCCCAGTCACGTCTAAGTTTCAAAGCTTCCTTTTCATCTTTAAAATGTGTTTCTTGTAAAAAGGCGATGTCAATTTTTCTGATCTTAAGATATGCAAGTATTTTTTTTCTTTTAACAGGTGACCCACAGCCATTTATATTCCAAGATATGATATTTATACATTGTCTATCCATCACACACGGTGTAAAACTGTGCACCTGTTGTGCTCCGATGCAACTTGCTTGTTAAGTTCCAAAAATAAATAAATAAACCTTTAACATATAAACTGGTATTATACCCACAGTCATTTCTGATAGAAAACCAATTATTTAACTTCCAACATTTTTGTGAACAATGAAACCTTGAAAAACATACAGAAAACAAAACAAATAAGGGAGAAAAAACTAAACTCAAAACACTGCCCTTAAGGGGCAGTGCGCTCCCTTCTGGGTCACACATTTGGTCCGTGATGCTCGCGGTCAGAGCGCACTCGCTGACTCGGGAAGACAGACCCCAAAGCTTTTCCCGACCCACCATTTCAACAACGTATTATAATACTTCGACTTACATATTTCCAGTCACAGCAATTTACTTGTCACCTCCTTGTAGTTGGATGTGCTCCTTTATATATCTTTCCGCTTCCATGTGGTCAGTAAAACTCTGCTTTTTTCCCCTCCAAGTAAACTTCAGAGTGGCTGGATGAACCAGGGTATGTCGAACTTCACGGTCCCAGAGTAACTTCTTTGCTGCGGAGAATTTTTTCCTCATCGTTGCTCTCTCTCTCGACATATCCTCGAAGATGGAAAGCCTGCATTCCTCCCATTCAAATCCCCGACTCTTTTTCGCTGCTGCCAGGACATTCTCCCTCGCAGTATAACGTAGAAATTTCACCAGCACGACCCGGGGACGTTGATCATCATTAGGCTTTGGCCCGAAGCTGCGATGACTCCGCTCAATCTCGAACTCCGACCCCGAAACTTCGTCCACAAGTTTCGCCATCCTCTCAGTATCACCAGTCAGGCGATTCGTTGAATCTTCCACGTGCGAGATGCGATTCTCGGCTTCGTCGAGTCTGGCCTGTACAGAACTAATAGCCTCTTTAAGTTCTGTAGTAGTCGCTTTAATAGTTATCACATCACTTGCTACCCCCTGCAAAGTAGCGTTCATTTGACTAATTTCAGCGAAAAGATCTTTCAAGTTCGGGTTTTGACTGCTTGACTCTAGTGACGGGGAATCATTAGCTTCTGGGATCGTTGTTTTCAGACGTGTTTGCACTCCTCGAATTGGTTGCTTGGACGATGTCACTTTGTCGTTTGTCAGATGCCTCAAGTGAAAAGTTATCTATCGAAGTTTTATTAAGTTTGCGAAGCAACTATATACTAAATAATGTAATTAATGGTGGGTATCCGAGCGCCGCTCTAGCGTGCTGCCATTTCCCAGCTTACCATCACGTGACTCCTCAACCTAGGATTTTTAACTCTGTATATAGTACAATGACATTTAACTTATATGTGTGTTAAATTATTTTTTTTGTGCTATGCAGTTTTTTAGTATGTTGGGTTGGTGCTTGGAAGCCCAAGGGGGAAAAAGTCTTGGGCAACTATCAAAGTACCTTGATCAAGGGCACAACAGTCATGGCTTTCACCTTGTGGAATTGAATCAACCTTCTGGTTACTGTAGCCCTCAACCACTATATGTAACACTATCCTAAAAACACACAGAGAGAGAGAGAGAGAGAGAGAGAGAGAGAGAGAGAGAGAGAGAAAACACTTTAATTGTTCTTAATTTATTCTCGTGAAATAAATATAATTTACACTTTGCAAACATTAGAACTTTTATTTTACTGTCTGAATATGTATGGTTATTCAATGAAGTCATTGCCCCATTTGTAATCAAGCCACCAAATGATGTAACTTCAAGATAACTGTAGGGCAATGAGTGATTTTTCTTTAGTTTGGACCTTTCAGAAAGTCAATAAATCCCTCCTGCCCTACCCAAGCCAACTCAGCTGAGGCTGCAGAGAGATAACAAGGTCGATATGACCATCCCAGAGGGACATATCAATAACTTCCATTCCGAAATCATGGATGAGGTCGTCCACATCAGCTGACCCACATTTTACACACGAACAAGCAGCTAGGACTCTGTATTCATAAACATGCTCATTAAAATTAAGAAGACTAAGACATTTGAAATCTGATCCTGCAGAAAAGAGATACCCATTTCAAATATACATAATATCTGAAGGATAGGTGTTTGTTTATTGAGGTGAGAGGAGAGAGAAAGGGGCACTGAATTGTGGAGACATGCAGTGATTTGATTTGTCCTTGTGTTGACTGATGCAAATAAGGCTTGCTCGCACACACATAGTCACAAGCAACCTCATGACGCATACAAATGTCACCTCCAATATTCTAAATAACAGCTCATGGATTATCAGAAACCAGCACTTTTTACATGACGGCATAAATGCATTAAAGGGATAGTTCATCCAAAAAGGAAAATTACCCCATGATTTACTCACCCTCAAACCATCCTAGGTGTATATGACTCGCTTCTTTCAAACAAATACAATCAGTTATATTTAAAAATGTCCTGGCTCTTCCAAGCTTTATAATGGCAGTGAATGGGTGTTATTTTTCAATAGTCCAGCATAAGTCCAATAAACTACGCCAATCCATCATAAAAAAGTGCTCCACATTACTCCGGGGGTTAATAAAGGCCTCCTGAAGCAAATCGATGCGTTTTTGTAAAATAAAAATATTCCTATTTAAAACTTTATAAACCGGAAGCTAGATTATAAACTAGATAGCTAGATTTATAAACCGTTTATAAAAGTTTTAAATATGGATATTTTTCTTACAAAAACGGATCAGTTCACTTCAGGAGGCCTTTATTAACCCAACAGAGCTGTGTGGGATACTTTTTATGATGGATGGACGCAGTTTATTGGACTTCTATTGGACTATTGAATATCACCCATTCACTGCCATTATAAAGCTTGGAAGAGCCAGGACATTTTTTAATATAACTCCAATTGTATTTGTCTGAAAGAAGAAAGTCATATACACCTAGGATGGCTTGAGGGTGAGTAAATCATGGGGTAATTTATTAATTTTGGGGTGAACTATCCCTTTAAAGTTAATTATTTATGTTTCAGTCTGAACACCAGAAATAATCTTTGTTAAAATGTTTTAGTTATTGACATCCATGATGTGCAAACTCATAACTCCCCAGGCTTTGAAAAAAACAGATGAAGCCTGTTCAACCCTCTTTAGGATGAATAAATGGAAGAATCAGTCACTGCTTTATAAAAAGCATCTCTGGGAAAAGAAAAGACATATTTGTAAAGATAAAAAAGAACTAATGACCTTTAAGAACTTAAGGAAGAAACGAAGAGTGAAAACAACAGAATATATTGATTTATTGACCATACCAAATTGAATTATTGTTTACACCCAAAAAATCTCACAGTAAAAAGTTCATAGGCAACTTACACAAGTCTCTCAATAACACAAACATATGTGACCCATTTTCTCACACACTCACAAGAAACTCTTCTTAGTCCTTCTTTGTAATCTTTTGGTCTTTCAAGCCTGCAGGTCTGCAATTTTCCTCTTTCTGTAGTTGATAACTAGACTAGAGGCTGTGAGGTGAGAAGACCGGCCCTTTTCCCACAGCTGGAAACTGTTTAGTCCACTCTGCCCTGCTTTAAACAAGCTCCTCTCTAAGCAGTCCAAGCGCTCCACCAGCGCTGATGTGTCTTCATTGTAGGCGTTCTGGGACGAGTCCATGGTCCGACGGAAACGACCCATGAAGGTCTGATAAGAGAGATGGGGACAGTGTATAAAATTTATGGAAGCATGCGTGTATATATAAATATATATATATAGGATGCAGGGACAGTAGAAAAATTGTTTTTTATCAGTTATAACAAACATTCAAGTCTGTTTAGCTGCAAAATATAACTCGTAAATTTGAATCAATTTCATGACAAACTAAAAGACTAAAAAAAAAAACCTTTTGCATTTGCAATTTTATAGACATAATAGAAGAATTTAGCCATGTTCTTGCTCAAAGTTCAAAGCTGCTTGTTGTATTGTAATAATCAATATACAGTACCAGCCATAATAACTATGCGGCAGACATTTAAAGCCCTGAATTTTCCCTGAACTTAACATGGAGCTTTAATGGTGTTCACAGATTTAACACTACAGAACTGTACGTCCTATTCAACCTGGCATATCAGTCTGCCCAGCAACTGGTCAGTACTAGTAATGATTTTAAGCATACTGCTCCCTCTACTGGTTAAAATAGGATTGGATTACAGGACATGTCCCTCTCCTTTTTAAACAGACATGATTTCAGCATGTGAAGTTGTGAACCTTAACACCAAGCTTTCTTCTAACCACCCATTACTAACAGGTTAAGGTAAATTAAACTCGTCATATCTTGTATGGTTATCATTTACATATGATTTAGCTTGAATTTGCATGCTTTTTACAGACATCATTGTGAATTGTGACTACCTATCTAGACATGCTCACCTGGAGGATGGTGTTAGCAATCTCTGGGTTTTCTGGGCTGTCAAAATGTAGCATCTGGGAGCCTAAACCATAGTAATACGGCCCCATTTTGTGCAAGTCTACAACAATGGGATCCGCCCCGAACACTGTTCTCCAGCCCTCACGATATACCTTTGGCAGCTCCACAGACAGCACTCGCCTCTTCCTTTCATACAGGCCCTTGGCAAGCCAGAGTGGCATCTCCATCTTTGTGCCCTGAAACATAAAAAAACACAAGTATGAATCAATCACGTACACAACATATGTATGAAAAGACAGAACCTCTTACTCATTTGAAGTTGCCATTAAACCACCATACAAATATGTCCTGGTCAGGGACTTATATTTAATGAGTATGCAAAGAACTGTCTATTCATGCAACACAGTCCAACATCAAACCAAACTAGCTGACTTTTTTCCAGTGCCAATATTAGTGTTAACAATATCATTTCTGTCATGAATATTTCCAGTGCCATTTGTATTTGTAACATTCTGTGGTGAAAATAACAGTCATGGAAGTTAACATTTGTCTAATGAAACAACCCGTCCTTTTGTCTTGTTAAGAACAACTTCATAGTTAGCATTTTATGCATATTAAACAGACATAATTTTTTCACAATTTGAGAAATTTAGATGCACAATAAAAAAAAAATGCACAGAAGAGATATTTATCTTTCATGCTCTTCACTTACACAGCTGTCTCACTTGTATGGAAGCCCGTTTCCGCCACTGAATAAAAAATAAAAGAGGTAATTGCGACTTTTTATCTCACAATTCTGACTTTTTTTCTCAGAATTGTGAGATATAAACTCGCAATTGCGACTTAAAGTCCAATTTTGAGGGGGGCAAAAGACTGATATGTTCTCAGAATTGCAAGTTTATATCACGCAATTCTGAGAAAAAAAGTCAGAATTGCGAGATATAAACTCGCAATTGCGACTTAAAGTCCAATTTTGAGGGGGGCAAAAGACTGATATGTTCTCAGAATTGCAAGTTTATATCACGCAATTCTGAGAAAAAAAGTCAGAATTGCGAGATATAAACTCGCAATTCTGAGAACATATCAGTCTTTTGCCCCCCTCAAAATTGGACTTTAACTCGCAATTGCGAGTTTATATCACGCAATTCTGACGTTCTCTTAAAAACTGTAAAAAAGGTCACGTTAATTGCGACTTTTTTTCACAGAATTGTGAGATATAAACTCGCAATTGCGAGTTATAAAGTCAGAATTGTGAGATATAAACTCGCAATTGCGAG
>NW_015555804.1:971810-972257 GCF_001515605.1 Sinocyclocheilus anshuiensis | reverse complement strand
AGTCTTTTTCCCCCCTCAAAATTGGACTTTAACTCGCAATTGCGAGTTTATATCACGCAATTCTGACGTTCTCTTAAATAAATTTTAAAAAGGTAACGTTAATTGCGACTTTTTATGTCACAATTCTGACGTTTTTTCACAGAATTGTGAGATATAAACTCGCAATTGCGAGTTAAAGTCCAATTTTGAGGGGGGAAAAAGACTGATATGTTCTCAGAATTGAGAGGTTATATTTCACAATTCTAACTTTATAACTCGTAATTGCGAGTTTATATCTCACAATCCTAAGAAAAAAAGCCAGAATTGCAAGAAAAAAGTCAGAATTGTGAGTTTATATCTTTATGTCTCGCAATTATGACTTTTTAACTCGCAATTGCGAGTTTATATAACGCAATTCTGAGAAAAAAAAGTCAGAATTGCGAGTTTGTATCACGCAATTCTGAGAAA
>NW_015555804.1:955936-970842 GCF_001515605.1 Sinocyclocheilus anshuiensis | reverse complement strand
ATAAAGTCAGAATTGTGAGATATAAACTCGCAATTGCGAGAAAAAAAGTCAGAATTGCGAGTTTTTATTTCACAATTCCGACTTTTCTCAGAATTGCGTGATATAAACTTGCAATTCTGAGAACATATCAGTCTTTTTCCCCCCTCAAAATTGGACTTTAACTCGCAATTGCGAGTTTATATCTCACAATTCTGTGAAAAAACGTCAGAATTGTGACATAAAAAGTCGCAATTAACGTTACCTTTTTAAAATTTATTTAAGAGAACGTCAGAATTGCGTGATATAAACTCGCAATTGCGAGTTAAAGTCCAATTTTGAGGGGGGAAAAAGACTGATATGTTCTCAGAATTGCGAGTTTATATCTCACAATTCTGTGAAAAAAAGTCCGAATTGTGAGATAAAAAGTCAAAATTAACGTTACCTTCTTTTTTTTTTATTCAGTGGCGGAAACGGGCTTCCATACACTTGTAACGGAGCAAGTTACAATAATAAAACCTTGGTGATAACAAAATTGTTGATCGTCTGGAAAATTATGCTACAATTGAGAACATTTATGAAAAATGTATTCATTTGTTAAAAAATTGTAAACAAAAAAATATTTTAGCATATTTTAAACGTCAGAATTTTTAGAATGGTTTTCATAGTGTGCTACTAGTGCTCGAAATGTGATTAAATGCCCTTATTGTTTGTTTTTAAAACGAACACTAAAAATATAAATGTATTCGAGTAACGTTACCTCTGGTATGTCGCGGGTCTCGCTGGATTTCTCGAGGAACCCGAGTCGCGGGAACACACTTTCAGTCCTGCACGGCAGTCGCTCGTGAGAGAGCAAAATATCATCCAGAGAAAAGAAATTCTCCTCCATTCCGATACCCGGAGGAACGGCCATGTAGGATTGCAAGTCCATTTTTATTGTTTAAGATACGTGATCTCTAAATGAGCCAACAAAAATTAAGAGACAGTCAAATAAAGACGAACATGTCAAAACAACAGCACTGTGATAACAGCATTTGGCGCGCAACTTCAAATGAGAAGTAATAGAGCATCGAGCACAGGGAGCAACAGGCGTGAGCAGTCGATAACAGAGTGATCGCAAATCCTCTTTTATTTACAGAACACTTATACTTTAAATATATGCTAAAAAAAGAAAATACCAGGCCAGTAAAAAAATAAAGACAAAAACAGTAGTTTGGTTGGCTGCTGTACTTATTTTATTAGAACATGTTACAATCGTTTTAATCAGCAACGTTCTTTTTAGAAAAAAGAAAACAATCTGAAAAATAAGGAGCAAAAAAGTATTTAAATTAACATATTTAATTAATACGATTTCTTTCTGCATTATGTTTGTGTAGATAAAACGTATTCATACTGATTAATAAATCTATCATGTGCATTTCTCACTTTGGCCATTAGATGTCGCTATATCTTTAATTTACCAACGAAACAGTGTAATTGCAGTGATTACTACTGTCTGTCAGTTAGAACTGGATATCATTCCATTAATAGTCTCATCTAAACATAACAATAGTTTACCAGTGGCCTGTCATTAAAGAGAATTATAATATTAACTTATTAGTATGTTGTAAATTCAAAAGAAGCTTACAACACAATATAAGCAGACACTTGATGAAATTGTAAGTTTTTGTATTGTAACTGCAAGTCAGTTCTGTTCTTAATTAGAGTGTCCCTGTTCTTTAAAGGTCCCAGTTAATATATTATCTCTGTCTGGACTGCCACACACTTTTGTGCGCTTCATCTTCATATAAATGACATTATATACTCAAATCCACTTTGATTTACAGCACAAATATGTGAAAAATAAGTTCACGATAAGGCAATACCAGGTCAATGTCTTCTTTTAAAGAGAAAAGACAGAATAGCAGTTCTAAAGGTCACAGCCAAATTTACAGAACAGACTTGGTACTCTGTTTTATTTCATCTTTCTGGACATAAATTATGGTTTTATTTATAGTGCACATTATATAGTACTCAAAATGGTCCACAGTGTGACATTGCTCAGTGCCCTGAACACATTATAGACTACTTTAACTAAAATGTTTTTGTATTGTGAGATAGGCAGGCAGTAGGAAATAATATAATAATCATATTTTATGCTAGTTTTAAATAGCCCCAGCGGAACCAAATGTAATCATTTACAGCAGTGTCTGTGGTTGTTATGGTCCTGGTTACAAGATCATGTCTACTTAAAAGATTTAAGTTTTATGCAGTGCACACTATGATATTATTAGTGATGTGGTCCATACATAATTTATGAATGCAGAAATATTAATAAGCATAATATACTGATTTACTGCAAGCGATGAGTCTAATACAGCAGAGATAGATGCTTTGTCTTACTGAAAGTTTATTTGATTGTATTGCATATTATTTAGTTGTATATTGCAATTATCTGTCAGCATGCCTTATATTTGTTATATATAGCCTACATATATATATATATATATATATATATATATAAAAAATTTTTTACAACTTTTACTTTTTCCTGTTAATTATGATGTGTGTTTGTGTGTAGGCTACTAATTATTTGTCAACATACTAAAACAATCATGCCAATAAAGGACTTTGTAACTGGAAACTGACAGAAAATTATGCACATATCAGTTTGTGATCTTTAAAATAAACCATGGTTTTCCTTCTGTCAGTAAATGCCCTGAGATTTCATGACTGCTGACCTACACTCGCATTTTTTGGCCCCATTATGGAGATGAAAATCTATCACTTTCCTCTAGATACCAACTGAAGCATTTATTAGGCCTCCGACTGAAGTGTTGCTAAATTAAATCATGTCTGCCGCCTCTGTGTTAACTTCGTTACGGCAACGTTACTGGGTCACATCTCTGCCCTCCTTTAACACCATATTCAGATCACCAATCGGCTGTTGGAGGCGAGACGTTGTCTGCGTAAAAAAAAGGACAGGACACTTCTTAATAATTGATTGATTGGGCTAGATATTGTAAATCCATGCTCGCGTTTACAGCACATCTCGCCACTGTTAATCCGCGTATGCGCAGTAACCGCCTCTATTGTCTCCCGGCAGCACAGCAGCAGCAGCAGCGCACGGACGGATCTGCGCGTGCAGGGGAGCGGCACACGCTGACCCGAATCTCCCGGCAGACTGAGGGAGGACGAGCGGACCTGGACGTATGCACTGGACGGGTATCATGGCTGATGAATTTTGAGCCAGTCCTCTCTGAATAAGAGAGAGCTTTTTGCATTCAGAGAACTGCGGATGTGTTGTTGCGCGTGGTGATTTTGGGCAGGCTGTCCTGTCAGTTGCTTATAAGCGGAGAACGTGTTGCGTTTTTGCTCGCGCGAACGGCTTTATTATCACCCCCTTGTTCCCTAAGGTGATTATTGAGACTTTAAGTCCATGATTCGACCAGGAAAATGGGCTGTTGCGTCTGCGAGACACAGCTGTTTTAGTCAGACTTGACAACCGCGGATTTTAGCGCTTGTTTTGGTCGCTTGTTTGAAGGAGGCTCGAGAAGCACCGCAGGGAGATCCGTGACACCCTTTCCGCGACACCCCCACCCATATTTAGCGGATACTTTTGGATGGGGGGCAAACAGAGTACGGCGGGGCGGCCCCGGGGAGCTTTTCCCGGTGTCTCGACGGATGACAGCGCGGTGCCACCCTCGGCCCACTTCGGACACTACCGGCCAGGTGGCACGATGGGACTGCGCAGCCGCTCGGTGAGCTCCGTGGCGGGGATGGGCATAGATCACAGCGCCACGGTGCCCTTCGGGTTTTACACCCCCAGAGGAACAGACTCGGACAGAGCCGGAGGGGTGTCTGGCTCGGATCCCGCTCATAGCGGGAATGGATACCAAGAAACGGGCGGCGGGCACCACACGGACGGTATGCTTTACCTGGGGTCCCGGGCGTCGTTGGCAGACACGTTGCCCCTGCACATCGCGCCCCGATGGTTTAGCGCCCATAGCGGTAAGTGATAACTTAAGCATTAACACAGGGCGCAGTGGCACAAAGCTACATCGATGCCACCACATGTAGTACGGAATATCACTTGAGGGCACGCTGCTGCTCCAGTTTTCGCGCCGGCGGGAGGGGGAATGCGCACGAGACCTGTCTGACCAACGACTGGCGCGAATCGACGTTAATAAACCAGATTGCCAAATCTTACTGGGACAATTAGCTTGTGATTACAAAGGGAGGGGGACTCAGTGGTTATCATCCTCTTAGCTCGAAACACAATATTTCTCTGTGACTGTGGTAAGGATTTTGATTAATGACAATGACTCAAATCTTTTGAATCACTTCACTCAAAAGATTTGGTTTGTTTAGCGACTGTTTAGCGATGTCAGTAGGTGGCGACTATCAAGTTTATTTTTTGTGTGCGAGAGTCACTGAATCAATTCCTGAACCGATTCGTAAAAAAACATTATTTTTTACCTCCATTTTTGTCATCAGTTTGTGATCTAACCCATGGTTTTCCTTCTGTCAGTAACTGTCAAATGCCCTGAGATTTCTTGGCTTGCTTACAGAATACACTCGCATTTTTGGCCCCATTATGGAGATGAAAGACTATAATTTTTCTCTACTCAAGCATTTATTAGGCCTCCGACTGAATGGTTGCGAATGAAAACATGAGGAGTACCTAAATTAAATCATGTCTGTCGCCTCTGTGTTAACTTCGTTATGGCAACGTTACTGGGTCACCTCTCTGTCCTCCTTTAGATCACCAAGCGGCTGTTGGAGGCGAGACGTTGTCTGCGTGAAAAAAAGAAAGGACACTTCTTAATAATTGATTGTTTGGGCTAGATATTGTAAATCCATGCTCGCGTTTACAACACATCTCGCCACTGTTAATCCGCGTATGCGCAGTAACCGCCTCTATTGTCTCCCAGCGGCGGCGGCGGCAGCGGCACAGCGGCACACGCTGAATCGATCTCCAGGCAGACGGAGGGAGGACGAGCGGACCACTGGACGTATACTCTGGACGGGCATCATGGCTGGTGTATTTTGAGTCAGTCTTCTCTGAATAAGAGAGAGCTTTTGCATTCAAAGTACTGCGGATGTGTTGTTGTGCCTGGTGATTTTGGGCAGGCTGTCCTGTCAGTTGCTTATAAGCGGAGAACGTGTTGCGTTTTTGCTCGCGCGAACGGCTTTATTATCACCCCCTTGTTCCCTAAGGTGATTATTGAGACTTTAAGTCCATGATTCGACCAGGAAAATGGGCTGTTGCGTCTGCGAGACACAGCTGTTTTAGTCAGACTTGACAACCGCGGATTTTAGCGCTTGTTTTGGTCGCTTGTTTGAAGGAGGCTCGAGAAGCACCGCAGGGAGATCCGTGACACCCTTTCCGCGACACCCCCACCCATATTTAGCGGATACTTTTGGATGGGGGGCAAACAGAGTACGGCGGGGCGGCCCCGGGGAGCTTTTCCCGGTGTCTCGACGGATGACAGCGCGGTGCCACCCTCGGCCCACTTCGGGCACTACCGGCCAGGTGGCACGATGGGACTGCGCAGCCGCTCGGTGAGCTCCGTGGCGGGGATGGGCATAGATCACAGCGCCACGGTGCCCTTCGGGTTTTACACCCCCAGAGGAACAGACTCGGACAGAGCCGGAGGGGTGTCTGGCTCGGATCCCGCTCATAGCGGGAATGGATACCAAGAAACGGGCGGCGGGCACCACACGGACGGTATGCTTTACCTGGGGTCCCGGGCGTCGTTGGCAGACACGTTGCCCCTGCACATCGCGCCCCGATGGTTTAGCGCCCATAGCGGTAAGTGATAACTTAAGCATTAACACAGGGCGCAGTGGCACAAAGCTACATCGATGCCACCACATGTAGTACGGAATATCACTTGAGGGCACGCTGCTGCTCCAGTTTTCGCGCCGGCGGGAGGGGGAATGCGCACGAGACCTGTCTGACCAACGACTGGCGCGAATCGACGTTAATAAACCAGATTGCCAAATCTTACTGGGACAATTAGCTTGTGATTACAAAGGGAGGGGGACTCAGTGGTTATCATCCTCTTAGCTCGAAACACAATATTTCTCTGTGACTGTGGTAAGGATTTTGATTAATGACAATGACTCAAATCTTTTGAATCACTTCACTCAAAAGATTTGGTTTGTTTAGCGACTGTTTAGCGATGTCAGTAGGTGGCGACTATCAAGTTTATTTTTTGTGTGCGAGAGTCACTGAATCAATTCCTGAACCGATTCGTAAAAAAACATTATTTTTTACCTCCATTTTTGTCAGCTTCAAAACATAACAATAATAAGCAAAGTAACTTGAGTTCCAGTACAGTACATTATTTTAACCACAGTTGGTTATAAGTCAACATATTCATAGATAGTCTGCACCTTTTTCTTCTCATTGAGTTCATGATTAACTCACTTGACAAACTAAGTGAACAATAGTCAGTTGGTCAGCATAAATAAACATAGATGCCCAGTCTATCTTTCGCGACTCATTGAGTTTGTTCTCAATGAAATGTCTCATTCTTTGTTGCTCTGAATCTTGTTCAGACTTGGTCAGTGATTCATACAGTAGTTGTTTAACCAGTAAAATGCTCTTCACAAACACTACTCGAAAGCTACATATTCATGCTATATTAGTCCTTTAGGACAGTCACTTCCATCTAAAGGAAGAGACAGAAATATGAGTCAGCACATGGAAGTGAACAAGAACGATTCATTCACGACTAAAACACCACTACTGGGCTTGTCAAGGCCTGAGCCGCAGAGCGCTCTTGATGCCTTACAGCCTCAGTCCCTCAGTGCTCATTAAGCAAGCCGCAAATGTGGCCTCCAGAGGAAACCTGTAAGATGTAAACAATTCGACTCCGTTTTTTTCCTTAAATGTTATTTCACTGACACCAAATGAGGTTTCCCTCATTATCAGGGAACGTAGCTCATGTTAACAGGTGAGGCGTTCAGCCTTGAATGTCATGGTGTGTGATTTGGCTTCTAAACAGTGATCACCCACAGGTTGCCAGGTTGCTACTGTGAGTTAATGAATGTCACAGTGAACAGAAGAGAGGTCAGGTGCCTTTCTGAAGGGTGGGGCTCAGGGATCATGAGGGGAAACGGTTCTAGGAAAAGTACTGCCTGTTCCCCGGTGTTTGAAAGTAAGACTTAGTAAATAGGTATATTCTCATGTCAAATGCTTAATGAAATGGGAAAGACTCATCTGAAACGCTGAATTAAACATACCCACTCATATCAGCCCAGTTTATCTAAAGCTGCATAAATGTGAATACATTTACTCTGCAATTTTATTGCAGAGTAAATGTATTTTAAAGAGATAGTAATGTTTAGTAATCTTTTATTCACTTTCATGTAGTTCCAAACCTGTGTGAATTTCTTTCATCTGTGGAAGACAAAAGCAGATATTTTGAAAAGTATTGGGGTTTTCTGTCCATACAGTGTCAAAAACAAAGCCATTGTTCAAAATATTTTCTTTTGTGTTCCACAGAAGAAAATAAGTCATACTGTAAGTACATACTGTACTGTAACAGTTGGATTTGTTAAAAACAGATTTGTTAAACAAAACATTAATTCTTTTTTTTACTCTATTTTGTAATAAAATGGTCCTTCACAACCAGTATACTTGAAAGCTACATATTCATTCTATATCAGTCTTTTAAGACAGTAATCTGTTGGTTTGAGCATCCTAACTAGCAACAGAAACATTAGCTTAACTAATGGTGTGAGTTCACGGTGGGACTATCTGTTTGGCTGGCCAATGGCAGATGGACGGAGTGTTCAGGAAACCTGTTTGACACTCTCTTTTTTCAATTCGATTCAGCCAGTGCCACAGAAACCTCATCTTTAATTAATTAATGCACATTTATGGTTTACAGTTTTGTTGTTAGACTTTTCAAAAGAAAATATAACTATATAGATTTGACAAGTAAGCGGTGAGCTTATATTATCTGTAGAGCTTAACCCCCTACAGGCTCCACAAGGCATGAATGAGGCTGGATTCAATCAGTGTCTTACAAGTAAATTCTGTTTATTCTCACTAGGCAAACAGAATTTTTGTTTACACGAGTGGTTGGCCTACTTGCAACACATTGCAGAGAACTTTAAGCCTACTTGCTTTATTCATTTATCTCCTGTGTCAAACTTCATCCATGTTTTTTACAGTAACTGCAAAATGTAAATGGTGGAATGTTCTTATGTCCTCAAGTTTATTTGATATTCTGATCCTATGATATGTCATTTTTTTATTGCCTACCAGGAGAATATGATTGCTTAGAAAAGTAGCACTCTCCTCAACAAGCCGCACAACTTGAGATGTCATTCATGTTCGTAGCACAAACATGTGGGATGTGTTATGGGCTGGAAATTAAGTATGAGCAATAGTAGTTGTGATGTTTTTCTTAGCAAGCACCACTAATCATCAATAATTGCCTTTATTTAAAGAGTAAGCATGCTGGTGATTTAAAGTTGACTCATTGATAGTTGTTTATTGAGAGGAAGTTGTTCAGATTAATTGTAGGCTCATTGTGTTAGTAACTGTGTTTAATTTCCAATTAGAAAGTGGTATTTCGTGCTAATCATTTTGTCGAAATAATGATTTAAATTCTGTGCTGTCATGTCAGTCTTTACATACTGTAACTAGTTTGCTTATTTCAAAGCTGGTTCATTCATGTTAGAGATGTAGCGTCTGTGTTGAAGGCTGGTCAACTCATTGAGGCTTTCACTCACCTGTTTGCTGCATGCAAGCAGATTAAAAGCAACAGTAATCGCTCTGCTAAAAGTGCTGTTTAATCATTATTCCTCACCCATTAGAAAACTGAGTAATCATTCGCTGGCCTTCACTGCTGCATGTTTCCCGCTTTTAAAGCAGCCCTCATATCACAACGGAAGTCTTTAAGATGACATTTTAAGTCAACATCAACATTTCGCATTAATTGCAACCAAAATAGTGTGTTACGGTGCTGGTTTTGGTGGCAAGTCTTTTAGGAATGTTGGGATTGTGGAACATCTGTGCTGATCTGTCTGGCAGCAGGATACAAGAAATATAGGTCACTCTCTCAAATTGTTTCTGCTGTTTCTTTGCCTCACTGGTCTCTCTCTCTCTCTCTTAGCTCAGGGTGTAATTCATTTATGCAAAGACACAGATGCACATACACTTGCGCTGCATCTTACTGACACAAAAGCAAGTCACAGAGTCTCAAAAACAAAATCAGACATGCACGTATGCACAGATACACAGGTTGTGTTCCACTCGCCCAGTGGTGTCCTCTGAAGTGCACTTCACAGGATTTTCGGCCATCTTAAGTGAAAAAAGTTGAGGGTCCAGCTAAAATGAGGGGTTTGGAGTAAATAATTTGTGTACCATATATAAATACTGTATATCGAATGTCTTAATGTAAATACACTTTTTTTTCAAATAGGATTTATGTAATTAAAAAAAAAGTTCTGTAGATTTAGAGGTTCTAAATTTAGGAGTTTAGAGTATTCTGATGATTTCCAGTATTCAGTTATTTCTTGTTTAGGTGCTGGTTTGGGATTTCTTAATTTCCTGATGCCAGCATATACAGCACTCGTTCACTCTCTAATTTCAGACATCTGCCCTACTTCTGTTTAATTCACCTGAGACAGGTGAGACTTTACATATCAACATATCTCCAAACAAGATAAACAACTTCTTCCCTGCCCCGAGGCCATACAAGTTTCGTAAATATTATTTAAAAACTCTAGCCGTGATTTTTTTTCCCATTAGCCTGATAATTTGAGGTGTGGCTGGGTTGTGTTTTATCTCAGTCCCTATGCTTTGCTTGGTGGCCTGCCAGCTCGTATTTATCAGCACAGCTCTTTCTGTTTATATATTTCGCAGAGCACAGTACTTTGGGACAGTAAAATCTAAAATAAGGAGAGGTGTGGTGGCATAGGGATTTTCTCACATGAGAAAATGGGCCAATGTTTACAGTGGTGCATCCTGGGTAATGCTGTGCCTGAAGCAGTGGTGGGACTAGCCAAGATTAAAGTGGAAATGTCTTCTGCCCATTTCAGTCAAACCACCATGAAGGCTCAGTTTAATCACTGAAGTGGTTAGGAAACCAAAGTACTTTGTCACTGAACAACAACAATAACAATGGTAACAGCAAAACATTATCTTAGCTTATTTTAGAATGGCCTTATAAGACTTTACGGTTAGCAATGTAAACACATCGCATTGGATTATGAGCTCTGTAAACAGCTCCCTTTGTAGTAACTCTTGTATTCATTTGTTTAGCAAAGACTCTTTGTTCATAAAAGCCTGCGACTACACAACTACTGGTCATATGCTTATCAAATGAAGCATTATAGCATGAATGTGGATCAAAACGGTAACTGCCAATTTAAAAAGAACCTCAAAGGTATTAATGCAATAATAACACTAAGATGCGCCTCTTTGTGCTCTGAAAACAAACAAAATCTGTGTGATTACAATGCCAACTGAAACCTCTCATGTGACATTTCATAGTTTGAGCAGTTCAGAACTTGTTTGGCATGCAGCCTTAGCACATTTTACTGAAAAACAAGACATCAGTTTCACATAAAGTCTCAATTTTTCAAACATTAAGCCATTCTGTAATGTGTAATATATAAAATCGGTTTATATACACTGAATTAGATACAAAAAGAAATTAGATATTTTTTTTTTACATATATGGACATTTCAAATGCATATAGACTATCTCACAATCATTATATTATGTTTGATAATGACATAATAAAGAGGTATTATAAAGTTTTGGTCTCTTTATTATATCTCTTCTATGTAAAGAATGCTGACAAAGAGTAAAAGGAAACTGTACAAAGTAGAAATACTGAAAACAAAGCTTTCGTGGCTTGTACACACAAACCTAATTATAGCATTAGCCATGTAGCTATCTGCTAATTACTGCAACTCTCTAAAGGAAACAGAAGCTGTCAATGACAAGTAAATAAAGTGATGGCCAAATAGCAAGTCAGCCAATACAATAATATCAATTGTAATAAAAAAAACTCAATGGTTTACATTATCATTTAGTCTGATCGATCACTATATTCACAGAAATAAGGAACACACAGTTTTGATAGTGCTGAACCTTAAAGGGTTAGTTTACTCATAAATGAAAATTATGTTATCATTTACTCAAGTTGTTCCAAACCTGTATGAATTTCCTTCTTTCTTCTGATGAACACAAAAGAAGATATTCTGAAGAATGTGTGTAACCAAACATTTGAAGGGTCCCCTATGACTTCCATTGTATTTTTTTTTTCCCCATACTATGAAGTCAATGGGACCATCAACTGATTGGTTACACACATGCTTCAACATATCTTCTTTTATGTTCAACAGAAGAAATAAACTCATACAGGTTTGGAACAACTAGAGTGTGATATATATATATATATATATATATATATATATATATATTGAATATGATATTGTAAATAAATTATACATGGCATTATGTAATTTGTAATTAAAAAAATCGAATAAAAAAAATTAATAGTCAATTTGATATATAAATAATTTTAAAATATATTGATAATTTTACATAGAGAAATATATTGAACATGTAAATAAACAATATTTTTTCAAATTTTTATGAGAATAAATTTGAGGGTCTAAATTTAGGGGTTTTGGGTATTTATGGGTATTATTGTAAGTATTATTTTGATATAATATAAAAGAATATATAATATAAAATAATGGGAAATATTATATTGAATATTTATATATTCATTCAGTATTGATTTTCAATATTCATTCATAAAAAATATTGGGGAGTATATATATATATTCTGTCATTATACTCAACCCCTATTCTGCTGAACTCAAGTTTGAACTTCTACACATATCCCCTTCTCAGTGCATATAAGGTGCAGTGTACACTGCGTAGCGCCCATGTGAATCGGAACGCATACCTTCAACACATACCGCAGAGTTGAAGGAGGTCGGCTGTTGCTGTGACAACCCTGTCGCTTGCCACCGCTGTTTTCAGGCTTCAGTCTTACATGCGGCCTCAACAAGCCTGCCACCCCCACAACACTCGCACACTCATTTCACCGAGACCCAGAGGGAGGGAGAGCGAGAAAGAGAGAGACATTTCCCCCCGCCCCGTCACTCACACTTCCTGCATGTAGCGGCTCCTGTGAATGACAGCTGCCAGAGCTCCTTCAATGAAGGAAGAGCTGCTAGTGCAAATGACTGGCCAATTAGCAGTGCCTAGTGGAGGCCATGACAACAGTTGGCGACCAAACCATGCCATTATACAGTGGAGACCAGCTTAAGATAAACCTGTGACAAGCACAAGGGCGGCTTGTGTCATCCCAGGGACTTCTGCGATGTAGTTTTACGATGTTTTTTTGCCATTGTGTGCTCACTTCCTTGTCTTTTGTGTCCTTACACATTGTTACGTGTTCGTCCGCATGCTATTGACGAGAAAAATATACCCCCGTCTTTTCTCAAGGGCCAAAACAACATCCTGTAATCAGGACGTTTACAGAGGAAAACAGTATGTCTGCATCTATAACCACACACATATAAACACACTCAAAGACACTCCTCTCCCTCTCCATGTCATTACCTCCCTCTCGTTCTGCTGTTGCCATGGAAACAGCTGTTCTTTTCCCACTGAAGGTAATAAGTTGAAACTAGTTGAGGAGAGTTCGTTCTCATGTCATGCGAACATGGTTGCGCCCATGTATGGGCATCCTGGCCGTTCCATTCAGGAGCGTCGGAGGCTGTGATTCAGATGGCCCTCCACCACCGCCGCCGCTGAGACCCAATAAGCCTCCTTGCAGACAGTGTTCTTTGAGAGCTGATAAGAAGTGAAAACAACATGCAATATTGATTTGTTTTTGTTACTGCTTTCGGTTTCTTTCATGTGCTGTATCTCTGTGTGCTTCGCATTTAAATGCGTTTGTGTCTTTTAACATTCTTACAGTATATTATGTAGTGACAGACTGATAAATTTGAGATTGTTGTAATTGGTGGATAACAAGTGCCTGATTGACTGACTGACTGATTGACAGACTGACTGACTGACTGACAGAAGTGAAAGTTGTGTCATTTCCAAAATCTGGAATTATTTTCCATATGTTATATTTTGGATGTTGGTGTGCTGGCGTCCCTTACCCAGTTTCCTGAGTAGCTTAACTAGCAACATTTATTTGGTAAACCGGCAATTATTATAGTGAACATCATGGCTTGTCACCAGTACCGGCTAAACTAGCCTGAATAAAATAGTGCCTTCAAATTTATAGAACTTATTCATTATATCTTTTGTACATGTAAATATTTTATTTAGTTAGTTTTATTGGTCGATGTTGACAGATATTTCACATTTCCTCTATTTTTACATTTAGATTACTGTCGTCATTTAATGCTCACTTAAAGTTAATCTTTAAAAACTTTAATATTTAAGTAACACTAATAAATGTAACTTTTAGCAAATCTCTTTGGTTTTAGATTTTGGTATTTCTTTACACTACATTCAAAAGATTTTTTTTTTTTTAATGTTCTCTTATGTTCCCCAAGGCTGCATTTATTTGATAAAAAAAATACAGTAAAAACGGTGATATTGTGAAACATTGTTCCAATTTAAAATAATTGTTTTCTATTTTAGTATATTTTAAAATGTAATGTATTCCTGTGATGTCAAACTGAATATTCAACAGCCATTACTCCTTCAATGTCATATGATCCTTTAGAAATCATTCTAATATGCTTATTTAGTGCTCAAGAAACATTTATTATTATCAATGTTAGGGCTGAACGATTAATTGCATTTGCGATAATATCGCGTTTTTAACTGTTTAACTCTTTTAACTGTTTAATAGTATTAATCTCTAAAAAAAATCTTACAGTCGGTTAAAGATTAACCGGCCAATATGGGCATCCCTATGGATGCAAACAATTTATGCGTGAATAAATGGGACTTTTATTTTGGAATGATCGCCTAAAACATGGCTTAAACCAAATCTTCAGTTTGTTTTACCAGGTTATAATTCAGTTCGGAAAGATAGAGTTGGGAGTCAAGGAGGAGGGGTAGTTACGTTTATAAAAGATGGAATGACATATAGAGTTCTTGCAGAGGTGAAGGAGTTGGAGTGTGTTTTGGTTTAGATTTTTTATCATGAGAACTCACTTGTAGTATGTAACTTTTATAATCCATGTTAAAACATGTCATTAAAATCACTTGAAACGTTGAAAGAGGTAAGAAAGAGTTATGGTGTGGGGATTTTAATACTCACAATTGGTTATGGGGTAGTAAAAAAATAGATTCTAATGGGGAAATAATAGAACAATTTATGGAGGAGAGATCTTTAGTTTGCTTAAGCTCTGGAGAAGGTACTAGATATAATGTAATAGATAATACGGTATCATGTTTAGATCTTACATTGATATCAAATGAAATGGCTGAGATTTGTGGATGGAAAGTAATCAGCGACAACACAATTGGAAGTGATCACTTTCCAATAATTTGTAAATTAAATGTTAGAAATCATAATACGGGACATTATCTTCAAAAGAAATGGATGTATGAGAAGGCAGACTGGGCCTACACGATATTTTTGTCGGTCACGATAGTCACTGTGTCAGATTACACGATTTTGACTCCTAAAATCTTGTCGTGTCGTGGACAAGAAACATGTCAGACTACACGCTGCTTCCTGACCATTCATCACGTGCCGTCTTTAACGACGCGCGTGATGTCATCGAGAAGGTGGAACTAGCGACTGACTTACGAAAACAAGAGTGTAAACATTGCTGCAGCGCTTCCGCTATAGTTCGCCAGCATTTTTCTTTCTTTGTTCTGTCATGGTAGTCCCTCGATGACACATCATACAGGCAGGAGTACTGCTGCCACAGCTCCACGAACCTTTCCTCCATCTCATAATTCCACCTAGCAGCACCATCG
>NW_015555804.1:952903-955701 GCF_001515605.1 Sinocyclocheilus anshuiensis | reverse complement strand
AGGCATATCTTGCTCTCGGCTTCACTCACCGTGTCTATACCAGACGCTACAGTTGTCGCGTCGTGCCGCAACAGCTCTACACTGTACGCGACAAAGTGACCGTTGCAAATCATTTTAACTTTGTGTCAGTACGTCATAAATAGAACAAGGCATCAGTTTAATGTCGGGTTTTGTCGTGTCGCGCCCTATACAGTCTATGGTCGCTCCGCGCCGTGCCGCATCCAGTGTATACAGCGTCACTGATTATAATGGTTTCTGTATTTTGCCGCTCACGTCTGGTGTAGACACGTGTTTAATGTGCTGTATTTTGCCGCTCGCGTCCGGTGTAGTAATAACAGAGTAAATAACAGAGATAGAAGAAGAAGAATAATAAGTGATTCTCTCTATGCTATTTTTCAATGTTTCAAGTGATGCAGGTGTTTTTTTCCCTGTAGGTTTTTTAAATTAAAAAAGCATTAATTTTTCATAATGTTTAGTGAAATTATTTGGTACTCTGAGGTGGGATGGGGATTCAGGAAAGGTGGGGGGGCAGATTTTTTTATAGGTTTAAAGGGGGACGCGACCAAAAATATTTGAGAACCACTGGTCTAAAGTTAACAGACAGTGTTTAAAAAGTGCAGTCCACATGTTTACCTATATTTATTACAGTGACTTTGAATTACCTAAAGTAGTGTGGTAAAGCAACAGATTTGTTTTTATATTTCTGCAATCTACTTTAGTTTGTGTGATTTGTTACTGACTTTCATATTAATGTTTACACCAGGCTTATTTGTCAGTGTTTTATGTTGTCATAATTATTACATGCTTACAAGGTTGGAAGTTCAACAAATCAGTCAATATACTGTGATTGTAGTTGTTAAATAAAAATGTCATTCATATCAATTCATGCATCACCTAATTTCATCGTAACATATAGGCCTGGCCTACAGAAAATAACATTTATGTTTAATCTATCTAATATTGTGTTGGTCATATACTATACAATGATTTATAGCTTGTCTTTGTTGAATAATACAGAACATAAAGAGCTTTAAAAAAGAATTGCATATTAAATCGCAATCACTATATTGGTAAAAAAAATCGCAATTAGATTATTTTCCAAAATCGTTCAGCCCTAATCAATGTTGAAAACACTTGCTGCTGCTTAATATTTTTGTGGAAACCATGATACATTGTTTTCAGGATTGT
This sequence comes from Sinocyclocheilus anshuiensis, assembly GCF_001515605.1. Classification (NCBI taxonomy): domain Eukaryota; kingdom Metazoa; phylum Chordata; class Actinopteri; order Cypriniformes; family Cyprinidae; genus Sinocyclocheilus; species Sinocyclocheilus anshuiensis. The sequence goes on along the minus strand of NW_015555804.1, from coordinate 954,513 downwards.
TTTATGAAAGTTCAAAAGAACAGCATGTATTTGAAACAGAAATATTTTGTAACATTATAAATGGCTTTTACTGTCTGTTTTTTTTTTTTTTTTTAACTGACCCCAAACTTTTGAATGGTAGTATGGATATTTATTTAGAATTTTTTTATCAGTAGCGGCCATAATTTTAATATAACTGTATCCCTAGTAATCTCACATGTGTATTTTCTAGAGTTTCAAAAGAGATTTCAACAATATCTCAAACTGTGCTCAGATTTGCTAAGACACCAATCATAATAGTCTGCATTTAAAATATTTCTGGTCACATTCTTCCTGGACCAAATGATCAGATCTGTGGTATTCACAATTATTTTATAGCTCTGTCCTTTTTTATATAATTAATTATAATTTATTTGTGTAAAATATTTTAGGAGAAACATCTGAGGTGGGGCTGACATGAAATGAAGCGCTCCTGAGCTGTGAAACAGCAGCCGTTGAGCAATTCAAATTTCCTCTGGGATTGTAAAGCATAAACACTTAAAATTGATATTTTTGTGTAACCTACAAAGAGATATGGAGGCACTTGTACACACACACAAACACACTTGCGCTGAATAAGCTAATACACAACGCCTTCGCACCTAGTGACAGGGAATGCCCTTGACTTGTCTGCTCTCGAATCCGAGGCTTCAAACGGAAAAGCTGCTTGTTGTGAGGCGACATGCAGATGCAGTAATACTGTCCTGATGGGCACTACTTTAAAAGAAGCTGTCATGCTGTCTTCTCGCTCGCTTACTCTCTTCCCTCCTTCGACAGTGCTGTGTCACCATGTTTACGACCTTGTCTCTCTCTTACCCAGCTCTCCTCCCCTTTTCCCTCTGCTCTTTCCTTTCAGAGTGTTGAACTAATAATACAAGTATACCATTGATGAAAGTGATATATAAACCAACCAGAAAATTACTAAATCCCATGTGCTTTTCTCATAATTGGAGAATGGATTAATTGTGCATAAATTAACAATATTCGTTATGGGTTTTAGTGAATAATTAACCAATTTGGTCAGAACTTCAGAGCAAAAAGTTTTCAAATATTTTTGAGTGATTTTCTTTTCTTTTGTTTTACCAAACGTTGTGTAAAATAAAATGTTGAATCTTGTAATCATGTATGTAGAGAAAAAATTATATTTTTAATTTGAAAAAATCCTTAATTTATTTATTTATTCATATCTATATATTTCATGTCTTGTCATACATACAGGCCTATACATCACGTTCATTAATTTATTATATATTGTTATATGGCTATATTCCAAATGTATTTATATCTACGACTATCTATGTTTTCTCATACTTGCAAAATCACTTAACTGTGCATAAATTAACAATATTCCTCATGTAACTGTTAGTGAATATTTGGCTGACAACCCATTTGGTCAGAACTTCAGAGTTAAACTGAGTTTTCAAATATTTTTTGAGTACATTTTTACAAAATATTGTGTACATACATATTTTGATATGTAGTTGACAAAAGTATTTTATGTGCTTTAACATATTTAAAAGTGCATATATATATATATATATATATATATATATATATATAATGTGGGATGCCAATTTACACCGCAACTCGTT
>NW_015555804.1:930980-952879 GCF_001515605.1 Sinocyclocheilus anshuiensis | reverse complement strand
ATATAGCCTTCATAATACACATAGGCCTATAAATTGTTTATCCATTATATAATATATTGTTAATATATGCAAATATATCTATATTCCTAATTTATTTATTGTATATTCTAACATTTATTATCTATTTTTATATGTATATTATGTATATCTGTGTTTTATAATATAATAAACTATATGGCAGTTATACCGCTGAACATAATATCACACATATTGAATCTATAAAAAAGGAATTATGATGACGTCTTGGGCTTGTAAATCCCACTTTAAACATTATATCATAAAAGCTCATGTCTGAATATTGATTCTATTGTTTGTCTACTTATTTGTTCCATTATAATAACATCCATTGCTTACCGAACACTGTTTGAATAGATGGATATATATTCTTTGGTTGGAAAAAAATTGTTGCTGGATATTCTCTGTCACAGACCTGTATCTGTTTAAATGGCCTCTCTTCTTTGTATTTGCTGTCAGAGTCTTTGTATGATGGACAATGTACAGAAACCTCACCTAAGAAGAGCAGACAATGAAGTACTGCCATTGTATCAGTGCAGATGTGCGTCAGCTGTGTCGTCCTTTTATAAACCCGAATGAAGGTCAGACTGGGAGAAATTAGCACTGCTCGTCGAGCATTAACTGAAAGGTGGGAATTTTAATGGCAATGAGACATTAAACACCAAGCTCTCTGACTTCAGTGTTAGAGATGGTTCACTATGTCCCCAGAGTAGTTATATATTTTACAGATCAATATTTTGTAAGAAAAGAGGCTGGCGACTGGAACCGAGCTTTAAGGTTCTGCTTGCATTGATGGATGTGTGTACTGCGCTAAGCTGTAGTGCGTTATGACAAATGAATGGTCACAGGAAGTCATGGTCGTCTGGCCAGTTGCGGTTTCTAATCAACCCTGAGGCGCTTAACACCTTTTAAGGGTTTGACCTGTTTTTGTATGTGGTTTTCTGCTGAGTCATGCATTGTTTCCTGCTTGTACACAGGCCTGTTTGTCTTTACAAGTAGCTATGGTTCATTTCATAGCTTTTGTTTGAAACATCATGATATATTCCTATATATCAGTGTATTCTTAATGTTCAAGCTGTCTAGAAAGTAAACTGCAAACAGTTCACTTGGTGGATTTATTAAGACGACTTAAACAGTTTGTCAGTCGAACTTCGGGTCCTTCCTGATGCAGTTCTGTGATGTTATCATTGAGTCTTTCACAGACTCATGCTGCCGCTGACTGATTAAGCATCACTGGTGTCTGCAAATGGCCTCATTCATTGTAATCAACCGGTTTGTTTGAATACTGTGTAGGAAACACTGATCCTTTCAAGCCACCCTGTGAAGAGACACAGATCAATATTTTGATTGAGTGTTGATTAAGGTTATTATCGCAAATGAAAACAAAGGTGCAAAATCTATCTATCTGTCTATCTAATAGTTTTTAATTATTATAATAATTATTATATATATATATATATTATTAATAATTATTATATATATATAAAACGTTTTATTTTCATTTTTAATTTTTATTCCTATATTTTTCTCATCTCTAGCTAAATTAAACGTGACAGTGTGACTACTGTAGACTATTTATCACTGATAGCAAATTTTTATAATTGTATATAGCAATCTGTTTTATATATTTAAAAATAGCACATTTTGAAAAGCAGTACACTAAAATTTTATTAGTATTGCCTTTGTTTTGAATTGCTTTCGTAAATGTTTACTTTTGCCTGCTTTTCTTTGACTTGATAAACTTAATAATGTCCCATGTTTTCAATTCTGAAAAAAAAAATGGTATTTTTTACAGTGCAACACTGTCAGTGAGTTGTGGGAATTTGGTTAGCAGGAGTCTGGCATGAGCATCTGTCTAAGTTTTTTGACTTCTTCATCTTCGGCCGTGGGGAACAGAGCAAGAACTATATGCGGAGGTATCATCAAAAATGCATGGATATCAGACGGAGCAGTCGGCTCTGCTTGAGGAATGCATCAGCTCGAAGGACGAGAGCCAGGGGACACTTTAACAGGTGCGGAGCGTAACGGCTCTATTTCAGACAGCGTGACGAGATGCTCTCTGAGTCGCGAGATTGTTTTACGGATGTTGATTGGTGCTGCAAATGAAGGACATATAGTGGACAACTTTGATATAAAACAACTATACAAGACCTCCCAAACTGAAAGAAATTAAGTTTTTAAGGTGTAGACTGATTTGTAATCAAGGCTAAATTCAAGTTAAGGTGTCTTTGTGACTATTAACTGTCCCATTTGACCACTAAAACACACAACAGTGGCAATTAACCCACAAATACACACAAAGTTCCAAACGCTCAGTCTCCCATTAATGTCCTGACTTGAGCCAGAGCTTATTAAGACCAATAGAGTGTCTAATTAAGCCACGCACTGTGAGAGCAAGCAGCTGGTCTTCCCAGCAGCCTTTAGGATTTCACTGACTGAGGGGCCAATGGCTCTATTCTGGCCTTTTTACATAGACTCTTCCCCTCATCAGAGCCCCAACCCTGTTTACAAAGGTTCAAGCCATGCTGCCTGGCATCTGAATTCATATTTAAGTGACAGTTCACTCAAAAATGAAATATAAGCCATTATTTATTCACATTTATTCATCCAAATTTTGCACAAGTTCACTGTTTTCCATTCAATTACAATGAATGGAGTTTTTTGGTTGCACTTTATCTTACAGGACTTGTACTTACGTGTACTTACAGTGTACTTAACTAAGAAAGTACTGGTAATATAAGGTAACTACATGGGTTAAGGTTAGATTTAGGGTTACATTTACATTTACGTTTATTCGTTTGGCAGATGCTTTTATCCAAAGCGACTTACAGTTGAGTAGGTTCAGGGTTAGTACCTAGTTATTACCCGTACTATTATTATAAGTACATAGTATATGCACATGCGGAACAGGACTGTAAAATAAAGTGCTACCATTTTTTTACCTGTATAAAGGAAGGTAAAATACCATAAAAGTAGTCCATATGATTTGTGTGCTGTTTTAAGTCTTCTGAAGTCATAGCAAACTGAAATTTGTCACAACAAATCTTCTCAACAGTTTTTAAGAAAAGTTACATTGTCCGATTCAAATTGTTCTTTTTAATAATTGATTGTTTCTTTCCTTCTCTTTAATCATTTTTATTCTTATATATAACTTCTTATCTGCATTTGTGTTAGTAAAGTTGTATTATTTATTTTTATTTTGGTTTAATTTGGTCTTTTTTATGATATACATTTTTTTCCCACACAATTTCTTCATTTTTCTACATTGTGCAGCAACTTCTGTTGCTTTAAATGTGCTATATACTCTCAATATTTTGTCAACTGACTTCTAATCGAGTTTAAAAAACTAGTTTGAATGATCCGTTCACTATTTGGACTCATTCGGTTCTTGAGTTCAATTCACTGACTCAATGAATCAGTCTCAGTGAGTTAACCGCGTACTGGAGAAAGATTATCAATGAAAAATGACTTCAATTTTGGTCAGTTTCTTACACAAAGCAATCGTTTTGCTTCAGAAAACATTAGTAGTTGTCCTATGGACCACTTCTGTGATATTTTTTTCATCCCTTTTGAAGCTTGAAAGCTTCAGTCCCAATTCATTGTTATTACATGAAAAGCAGCAATCAAGACAAAGATCAAAGAAAGTCATACAGGTTCAGAATGACATGAAGAGGAGATTAAGATTTTTGACATGAAAAGCTCTTGGAGAGCAACAATCCAATTGGATGAGGTCAGTTGAGGTAATTTACAAATAAGTTTAATAAGTCTAATGACTTGATCTCATCATTGGGCATGAAAGACGTCTGGTCTGTTTGTTGCTGCGGTGAGCTGCTGTTGATATTTTCGGTGCCATGTGATACTTGCGGTTGTCACCTAAGAAGAGTTGGCCTCTCTCGTATGTGCGACTGGAGTTCTGTGTGTTGACAGATGGAACCCCATTGCCCCCCTTTAGTAGCATTGTTTCAGTGAATCACACCTCTTAGGAGATGGGACATCCCTGTCAGAGATTTCCACACCTCAGTTTTCCACTTCAGTCTTCTTTCCTTCTCTCTTTCTCTCTCTCTCTCTCCCATCTGTCCCCAAGGAATGCCTGAAAATAGCATCCTAGGGAAAACTGGGTCAGGCATCATCATGGGTTCCTGGGGTGGGATTTGGAGGTTTGGGTGTGCGCTAAGTGAAGAGTCGGGGGGTGGAGAGTATCGAACCTGGGTTATATTGACAGATGGAGCTGTCTTTGTCCCTAGATTTACTTTGTGCCGTATTTTTCCTGACTTGCATTTTGGCTCTGTTTGCATTCTTATTCTGTCTCACTCGTTTTCCTGGCATGGCTACTTTTGTTCTTTAGACTGTCTGCACCTTTCTTTCATTGAAGTTCACCCAAAAATTCTCACCCCAATACTCACCCTTATGTCATTCCAAACTCATTTGCAGATTTTTCTTGCTGTTTAACACAAGAGTAGATACTTTTGAAGACAGTTCTCTGGTTGGGATAGTAATTCATATTTTTATGTGGCCTGGCCTGCCAACATTAACCCCTTTCACACATACAGTCTTTACTGGTAATTACTGTTAAGAGATCATGTGTGAACAGGACCTTTTCAAAAATACTGGTAAATTCGTTCCGGCAATTTACCGGTATGAGACGTTCTAACATTACCAGTATATTACCGGTAATGTGCTCTGTGTGTATGCAGAATGAGATTACCGGTATGAGCACGTACGAGTTCAGAACGCGCTGACGTAAGACGTCTACTCTGGGCCAATCATAACATTCTGACGCAGATGACGCAATATGTAAAAAAAATCGACTGATTTAATTAAACAGAAACTTTTTAAATATAGCTAAATATAAAAATGTGCGCAGGGTTAAGCTGTGCTATTGTTGGCTGCCACAGTAACAGCAATAAGCTTAAGGAATTCCTGTAGGCCTACTTGTTTTGCGTACCAGCAAATCTGTTCATGTTCAAAAGAAAACGCGCATAGCTAACAGCGGTTAAGTTAAAATACTGTGTGTGAAGTAATAAAGTAATGCGTAATAAAGTAATGTTTGATCTCGCTCGTGTCACTGTGAAATCGTTCCTACTAGGGCTGCACGATATATCGTTTCAGCATCGATATCGCGATGTGCGCATCCGCCATAGTCACATCGCAGGATGTGCGATGTTTAGTATAGGCTACTGATCGTTATATTTACACTGATTGTTTTCTTTGCTCACACACAGACACGGTGTCTACACTGGACGCGACAGCTGTACAGGGATACCCATTGTAAATAAATTTATTAGCAGAGCAACTGCAAGGGATTTTCAGTGCTGGAAATTCATTAATCCTTTGTTGAAACTTCCGCGTCGTCACGGAGAGCGCATTGTTTATACAATCAACAAGTGTGTGGTCTCGTGGTCTGGTCGAATCATGTAGTGTGTGCGTTCAGAGGATTATAAGGCTAAAAATCGGTTGAACTGTCTTCATGTCTGTGGTCTCCCATGGTTTTAAAATCGTTTAAGATTTGAAAATCGTCTAGTGTGCGGCCAGCCTTAATTTGACTGTAAAGCATCATTCCAGTCGGACTTCCACGTTTAGGAAAAAGATGGATAGCTCAGTAGTTCGATTTGAAGTCGTCTTAATACAATGTCTTTGGGCCAGAAGCAGCTGCATGAATGTGAATGTTTGACACAAAAATGAAAACATCAACAAAAACTCTGACCGCGTTTACCCCTCCATGTTTACAAACACAACATCGGGAGGCGCAGCCGTTAAGAGATCACAGAATTTATTTTGAAAGTGATGTGTGAATGGCGCTTTACTGGTAAAAAGACAGAACGAATGAATGTATATATTTCTTTGATGGCAAAGCTGAATTTTCAGTGTCAGTACTCCTGCCTTCGGTGTCACATGATCCTTCAGAAATTCTAATATGCTGATTTTCTGCTCAAGAAACATTTCTGATTATTATCAATGTTGAAAACAGTTGTGCTGCCTCACATTTTTTTTTTAAGTAGTGATAGATTTAGTTTTTTTCAGGTTTCTTTGATTAATAGAAAGTTCAAAAGAACACCATTTATTTGAAATCAAAATATTTTGTAACATATCTTTACTGTCACTATTGATCAATTTAATGCATCCTTGCTGACTAAAAGATTGCTGAAATATTCATTTATTTAAAAAAAAGAAAGAAATGTTAAAAAACTTACTGACCCCAAACTTTTAAACAGTAATTTGCATATTTTTATATATATATTTTAATAACTATTAAGACTTCTTTACAGTTTTTTGTTCACTGTTTTTCTTCAAGAAAAGAACATGTGCACTGGAAGTTAAACAGCTATAATGTAACTCCATATATTCATAAACACATTTTGCAGGAAAATGATGGCATATGATCCGAAGGATTACTGATTGATTTGTACTTTCCTACTGATGACTGTGTGATGATAATTATTTATTACTTGACAATAATTCATGATTACATCCTTGAATAATTAAAGACAGAATTTGTGTATTTGGATGAACTATTTTTCTTTAATGCTATTGCTTCTTTCTACCTCATTTAAATAATAAATATAAACAAAATTCTAAAGTTAACCAGAGATCTTATACAGCTTATGTTTCAGGCTGCTCCCACAGGGCAAACAACCTGTCTTCACCCTAAATAATTATCAGCATAAGCACTGAAATAGAGTAAAACTGCTGTTAATTAGATTTTACAATGCTCCCCTCAAACCAAGATTCCACATCATGAACACAGAGAGCTTCTCTCGGCAGAAATCCAATCAGGTTTTTCTCTTATGTTTACAATTTCTAAAAATCCACCCTCCAGGCAATTGTGAAACGGCTTCCTATTCAGTGCTTATTCCTAAACTTCATGAATACTGAGAGCAACTTGTAGTATCCCAGTCTTTTCGGCAAGGCCATGCCCTCATGTACAGTACAGTTTCAAAACCACACCTGCACCTTCTCCAATGGAAGTCCCCAAACTTGTTTTATATAGCCATGCTGATGTGGCAAGTTTTCATATAGTTTGTGAATGTGAATTCATTTATCAAAGTCTGCGAAGGAACAACACTTTAGCTTGCCACTTTTCACCCTAGAGTTCAATGCAATGGGAAACATTGACACGAATCATGCGAAAAGGCCCGTAGGCTTTGCTGTCTGTCTAAAAACAAGGCCTGTGGGCTTAACGGTGGGATGTAAGGTGCCAAACAGAGTCTCAATGTCTTGTCGCTGCGTCTGTGTTTATGAAGGACACAGCCCAGCTCAGTGGGACTTAATGTGTGAATGGCTCTCTCTTTCTATCTTACCCTACGGGCCTTCGGTTGATGTCAGAGGACAGGGTGTTAGCGGAAGCTCCCTTTGGTTGCTAATGCTAGTGTTGTGGTTTATTGCATAATCGACTGGTTAGACATACTGTAATAGTTCATTTAGACGCCATATTGAATTTAATGCAGATGAAAACGAGGCTGTGAAGGATCAACTTACAGTCTTTACAATGGACTGCACTGTATAAAGGTCCCAGATCATGTAATTTTCACCAACTCACAAATTTCAAAACTATTTTATGGAGTTTTTGTCTACTGATTTTTTTATTTTTTTGGAAAGACATTTTGTCAGCTGAGCAATCCATTGAGCACACTGTACCTCTGTCCCTCACAGCTTTGTTTTAATTTCTGTCAAAAATTAAATATGGCACTTCAGATTATGACTAAATAGTTACATTTCTGTTTCTACTGTTCATGTGAATAGAAGTCTACAAAAAGGCAACTACAAAAATGCCCCACTGCAATACAAAATATATAATTTTCAAAGGCAAATTTGAATATTTTCAAAATAATATAAATTGAAGGCCTGGATCTGGATCTAACGGTACCATATTGGCTGATATTAAAGATTTTTTATTTATTTAATAATATACAATTGTGCAATACTCATTTCCTATAATAGTAAATTTTTCCTTTTTCCATCATGTAATGCTCATATGAAGTAAATCTTTTTAATAACACTGTTAAATGTCATTTTTAGCAAATCTCAAAATAAATATCCATTCATTTTTCATACTGTAGATGTTGTGAAGCCTAAATTCACTTGATTTAAATTTTTAGTCTTTTATTTTTAATTTACAGTACTGCTTAAATGTTTGGGGTCAGTAATGTTTTTTTTAAGAAATTAATCATTTTATTGAGCAAGGATGCATTAAATTAATCAAAAGATTTATAATATTCCAAAATTTTCTAATTCAAATCAATTCTGTTCTTTTGAAAACTATATTTATAAAAGAACCCTGAAAAAAATGTCACAGTTTCCACAAAATTACTAATCAACAAAACTGTTTTCAACATCGATATAAGAAAAGTTTCTTGAGCACCAAATATAAGAAAACAACAAATACACCAAATATTAGAATGATTTCTAAAGGACCATGTGACACTGAAGACTGGAGAAATTATGCTGAAATTTCAGCTTCAAAGACTGTTTTAAATTGTAATAATATTTCACAATATTACTATTTTTACTGTATCTTTTTGATTAAATAAATGCAGCCTTGTTGAGCATAAGAGACTTCTTCCAAAACCATGAAAAAATCTTACCAGTCCCATGAAATATTGAATTTTAATATCAGCCATTTATGCATTATTAGACAGTGTAACTTGATGGCAATGCTCTTATATGTTAGTCGGTTTGTTTGCTAATACCGGCCTAACATGTAGCTGCCGATGTCATAATGACATTGCTGAACAACTGACATTGATGTATGTGTTTATAAAATGTAAGTTTAAGTTAAAAAAGCTTTGTGTCAATATACTAAAAGCCAAGCTAATGCATTTGCAGCAGGGCGACAGAAACATGTTGCGCAGGATTATGGCATTGGCAGTTATCAAACTGCTGCATCACTGTCACAGCTCATTCCACTGGCTTCTTGCTGCTTCAAGAGTTCTGACAATGCTGTTTCCTTATTCCTCTCCAGGATTCAAGTGTCCTGTCTGCTCCAAATCAGTGGCATCCAATGAGATGGAGGTTCACTTCATCATGTGTCTGAGCAAGCCCCGCCTCTCCTACAACGGTAAGACACTCCCCCTTCGTCTCCGCCCACTCTTATTCCCGCAAACTTCAGCAGTATCATCTCAACATCTATCCTCTGCAGTATTTTCCTCCTTTTTTTGTGTCACTATATCAGTTTATCCTTTCATTCTCCATTTCATTCTGGTCTGTGACTCCATTCCGGGCCTGAAAAGAGTCTGTGAACTGTGAAAATCTAGGTCTCTCTCTCTCTCTCTCTCTCTCTCTCTTTCTGTTTTGCTGTGGGAAACCAAGGTCAACACTGTATATGACATTTGTCACCCATTTTTGATCATACTCTTATTTGCTGTTTCATGGCATCTGTAATCTGTCTAATTACAGTCAATTATTCAAAATATTCCTCTACGGATTTTTACTCCAGCCATGTTTGATATTACTGTTCATATTATTTTAAAGATATTACTGAATTTGCATTGCATTAAAGTTCCGTAATATGATGGATATCCGAGTCAAATAGAATGTTCAGTGGGAAATAAATAGGTCAGTATTTGATTTTTTTCCATTGGGTTTTCATTGAATCCTTTCATCAATCATGCCAAAGTTAAATGTAAGGCTATATTAAATATTCTTATTATTTTTTTGTCCATGGTTACATTAGATAACTTTTTTTTTGAAAGATTGTATAAAGTTTTTCTTTAGAAAACTGTTTAGAGCTTTGATGAATTGAATTAATTGCTCAATTTAAAAAAAAAATATATAAAAAATTAGGTCAACTTTGATTACATTTGATCTTTTATGCTTTGGTCAATTCATTTAAAACTGAGCTAAGTTCAAATAAACTGACTTCTAACTAGGGGTGTGCGATATATATCGTCTGCGATAATATCGTAATTGTTGTTTTAACGATGTGCGATTTGACATTATCGAGTATTTTGCAAAAACCATTCAAAACATCCCTACAGAGCGCACGCATACAATATGAAGAATATTAAAAACATTAGGAGTCAGCTGTCTTCGGCAGTCCTTAAGGTACCAGCACAATAACACACTCAGAAATTCATTTTAATCTAAACCTTTTATCTATTACCTATAATCCTATTTTATTATATTAAAATAATTTAGATCTTTTATTTTTTGTAGTTCATTCATTTTATTATTTCATTTTCTTTTCATTATTATTTTTTTCTTATATGAAAATAATTGCAATTTTAATAATTTTAAAATTAATGAATATAAATAAAAAATTTAAAAAAAGTTTAAATTTTTTTATTACATTTTTGTTTTATTTGAATCTTAACCTATTATCTTATATGAAAATGTTTTATATGAAAATCATTTCATATGTTTTTTTATTTATTTTATGTTATTTTCAGCAGTCTAAAGTTTTTTAATCTGTATAATTCAAGAAGCGAGGTGATAGATTGACAAGCAGCACTAGCTCACTATCTATTCTGAACTTTTGGATCAGTAAGTCAAGTGCAGCTTTGCAGGAAGGTGGCACACATGACATAGCTGTAGTGACCCGAAGACATGCGTAGTGTCTGCTTGTAACAGCTGTGTTGGGTTGGATGGATGTCTGACTGACAGCTACCTGACTGAGGGACAGCTGTCCAACCCAGCTTGAGCTAAAGGTGACCCGGAGCGATGCATCTGATCTTTACTGGTGTCACATGATCTTTCTTCACAAAAACATTCATTTTATGCCTTTTGGCTTACTTGTCAATAATTATTGACCTAAAACAAGGCTTTTAAATGTACAGGCACCTTTAAAAGTAAATTAATACAGGTTATGCATGTTAATACCAGTTGCAAACAGCAAGAACACTTGCTTTCCTTTCCTTTTCAATTTGTTTTGCTTCTATTTAATCCCTCGTTTTATCATTTTGTCACTTACTGACCTCACCATGTTCAAGTCAGTGACATTACCAGACCAGAACACTCTGCAACTAATCTTATTTCCCACAATGCACTCTGTCCCATTGTCAACTGCAGCCAGTGACAGTCACACATCAGCAGATCTGGCTCACTGTAAAAGCCGCTGTCTGTGAATGCAGTATGTACACTTTGCTTGTCTTTTGACACTATGGTTTGTGCCCGCTAGCCCTCCAGTTCTCTGTGAACTCTAATCCACCCGTTTGTATTGATCCAGGCAGGGATATAACCCTGGACTAATGCTAGATGTAACATTGGACTAACCCTGAACTAATACATGTTTCACCCCAGAGGAGATGGTATCAAAGTCGAGGGGATTTCATTATAATAATATTCAGCAGATAGCAAAATAATTATATGCTTTGAGTGTGATTTCCAATGTATTTCAGAACTTGCAGTCACAAAATAATGGATGGATATTATATTGTGTTGTTCTCTATAAAATACAGCGCTACTTTTTTGTGATGTTCAAAGTGTTCTGAATCAATCTGACAAATCACCTAATGAAACAGTCCAAATAATTAGTGAGTTAACAACTCCGTTGGAGTGCTGACTGAAGGAACAACTTGTTCACTGAATCAGAGTGTTTACCAAGTAAACAACTCATTCACCTAATCGTTTAGTGAAACGTTGATATTTATATGTGCAAAAAGTAATTGTGTTGTAAGACTTATAATGAGAAGTATAATAATATTGAATTAAATGAAAGATCTCAGAGTGTTACAATTGTCACTGAAAAGGGTTTGAAGGAAATTGTAACACATGAAAAATATTAACCCATTTTATCTTACAAAATAGTTAATTTTGTAGTTTTTCTTTATTATTAATTCTTTTAAATCAGGAATAATGTGTTTAAAGCAAAAGTGTAAGTGGGAGATTTAAGTATTATTTAAATCATATATTAATTATTTAACTATGGGATATATTATAATTCACTGAATTGTTTAGTGTGATAACAACTCACCCATTGAGTTATATTTTATTTTCATCATTTTAAAAAAAATATTGCAATTTTTTTATTTTTTTATGAATTGTATTAAATTTTAATCTAACCTATTATTTCTTTAAATTATTTTGATTATTAAAATACTTTTTTATTTTGAATATTTCATAAAATTTGATTTGATTGTGATTTTATCATAAATAATAGCACACAGAAATATAATTATAATTCACTGAATTGTTTAGTGTGCTAAGTGACACACTGAATTATTCTGAGAATTAATGGAGTTAAAAGCTCACTTTTTAAATTGAACATTGAATAACTCACTCACTGAATTGTTTGTAGTGTTTGCTGAGTCAACAACTCACTAAACTGCAAATCAGTACATCCTGTGTTGTGGTATTTTCTAAGTTGTTTTAATAAATGTTTTTTTTTTTGTTTTTTTTTTAATGCTGTGTTATACCAGATTATAGATAGATAGATAGATAGAGAGAGAGAGAGAGAGAGAGATAGATAGATAGATAGATAGATAGATATTTTTCTTTCAGCCATGAGACCATGAAGAAAACATTGTGCAGCAGAAATGTTTTTCTGCCCTCTGAAAAACTCTCTCTCATCCCCCTCCCCATGTGAGAGCTAAATTTAACAGCAGGTATTAAAATATCATCAAGCATAGTCCTGACTTGGAAAAGACACACTGGCCAGCTCACATGGGCCCTTCAGAGGGTGATACACACACAAAACTGCTGTCAAAGTAATAGCATTAACATTTCAGGGGCTGAACCGAAAAGCCCAGACACAAATTGACAGCTAGCGGAAAGAATGGGGAACATGATTACCAACAACTTGAACTAAAAGGGCCTAACCAGCGACTGATCTCTCTCTCTCACACACACACACACCTGTCCATTCCTGTAAACTAGTGCAGCTCGTCTGAGCTGCTGAAGTCATCGGCCCTAAGAGGATAACAAGCTCAAGTGCTGGACGGTGTGCGTCCTGCTGTTGTCCAGGGATGTGTAGGGGGAAAGGGCAGCATGTTTGGCTTGCTGGGACCAGCGTCTGGAAAATTGCTACAGCATTTCAGAATTTTTTGAAGAGTTAGAATAGTTGCAATTTTTTACATAAATCCCTTCATAACTCACAAACAACTACACATCTGTCTAATATATATTTAATAGAAGACATTTAAATGGCAAAAAGTAACTATACTATTAATACTTAAGAATTAGAATGAGAAATATAATAATACTGAATTAAAGAGTGTTGCAATTGTCACTGTAATGAGGTTAAAGGGAATTGTAACACTTAAATATTTAATAAAATATTTGCCAGTTTTATCTTAAATAAGATCCAACATTAATTATTACTGTATAGTTTTATCCTTTGTGTTATTTTTGTGTTTAAGTTTATTTATATATTTATTGATTTTGTCAAAAATAGTAAAGCATAAATTTAAATGGGACATTTAATTATTATTTCAAATTCATTACAATTATTTGATTATTTAAAAAAATAATAAATGAATTATAACTATAATATACAGTATGTTCAGTAGTAAGTTTACTTTGATTCAGTCAATATGCATGAAATTGATCAAAAGTGACGTTAACGACATTTATAATGTTACAAAATATTTCTATTTCAAGTAAAATGCATCGTTAATAATAAATAAGAAATGTTTCTTGAGCAGCAAATCAGCATATTAGAATGATTTCTGAAGAATCATGTGACACTGAAGACTGGAGTAATGATGCTGAAAATTCAGCTTTGTCATCACAGGAATAAATTATATCTTAAACTATATTCAAATAAAAAAACAATTATTTTAAATTGTAATAAAATTTCACAATATTACTGTTTTACTGTATTTTTGATCAAATAAATGCAGTCTTGGTAAGCATAAGAGACAACAATATTTTTTAAAATTCCAATTTTTTTAACAGTAGTGTTTGTGTCAATTATTTATATACTTAACATATTTAAGTTTAAAATCAGCCTAACTTTGAAGAAATGTAGCATGTTACAATTGCCCCTGGTCTCCCGTACTGCGTCGCCTCGCTAAGCTGATTTGTATTTGGAGCATATGTCTGCCGTCTGTTCTCTATTCATTCCTGCCATCATTTCCTATTTTTCCCAGCTCACCTCTTCTTGCTTTCCACCCGTGTCGTTCTCTCTCTCTCCATCACATCCTCTCTAAACTGCAATCTATCTCTTGTCCCGTCTGCCCGCTGCCTGCACACAAAACAATGGAGCTTCATCTCCCCATCTTCACCTCAGGTGCCCTAACGGCGCTTTTTCAGCAATGCAGATGGCTGGCCGAAAAAGTTATTTTGTTATTGTTCATTAAAACTAAACTGAAATAGGAAACCTGAATAAAAAAACTAAATATACCAATAAACTATTATAGAAGAAACGGCACAAACAAATTTGTGACACATCTTTCAGGTGGTATTGCACCTCTGTAGTGTGAGATTGATCCTAAAGCATTCTGGGAAAGCGGGTTAACCCTCAATCAACATCCTGCGTTTGTACAAACTCCATTATCCCGTGATGGTTCTTTAACCTTCTGTCAGTAATTACCACACTCCAAACCTTTACACCCACAGAAACACACACTCTCACACACACACACAGGTGTTTCCAGGGGAAGCTGTGCACGTTATACGAAAGGCACATTTCCTGTGAAGAAGACTTTTACTGGAAACTAAAACTGTCTGAGAACGGTGTATTTGTGTATGTGTCCGAGTCATTATGCTGGTATGGGCATGCGAGTCAAATCGTGTTGGTTGTTGCCCTTAAGCTATTAGCAGAAAATAAGTATACACCTCGTTGTCATCTCTCCACCACAAACATTCACCATTCACACAGCAATGAACCATGAGTAGCTAGTTATGTTAACTGCCAACCCATCTCACTTAACCAGCCGTCACTGTGAGTGAGAAAGCGGAGGAACGCTGTAAACGGCATTTCATGCGTCTTTACTCACCGCTGCCCCCTGCTGGCAAACAAGCCATTTTGATTAATACACAGTATGTTTTCATGAATATCCAGTATCAAACATCCCAATCCGACATAAGTTGTGACATGTTGGTAATGGTACCACAGTTGTGCTGCAAAAAAAAACAAAAAAAAACACAAGACTTATGTATTAAAGTTAGTTTACATTGATTTTATAAAATGGCCAAAAATATGATAAAACTGGAGTTTTCAAATGGGGTCCATGTACTACAAGGGGAATATTACTGTTTTTATTGTTGTTGTTTTTTTTATCTTACCAATCTCAAACTTTTGAATGGTAGTTGGTGTTTTTAAAGTTTTTTTTTCCAGAAAACTATATGGAAATATGATTCTTAATAAGTACATAAATATTAGTGCCATCAAAATTAGGGTGTTAACGCAAACAATTAATTTTTTCAGTTTAATGCGTTAAAAATATTTAATGCAATTAACGCAGAGGCGGAGCTAGGGCCACCCCACTCACAACTGCTGCTTCGGTCTCTTTTTTCTTGACAAGAATTGCGTTTATGTAGACACAGAATGTCTTTACGTCCACATCAACTGAAAAACTATTCAGACGCGCACTCCAACTTCACCTCAGCACCAGGTGCTAGTCAAACGAGCGTGAAATAAAAGGTACAGGCGACGAGAGAGCTAGAACAACAGTGAACTGTGGTCAGATGAGATGTTGTCATGCAGGCCATATGTCAGTAAAAACGAATTTTCCTGTCCTGTTTGCCATTATACTGTGCTTGTAGCACGTGCTCTTCACTTGCACGCACAAATGTAGTGGCGCATGCTGTGTATAATTCCTTAAAGCGCAAATGAAACTACGAGCATGCAATGCCATAGTTATGTCATCAGTTAAGTCATGAAGTTACCAAAAAGGCGATTAAAGCTGCCTAAAACTATGCATGCATATAAGTATTTGTTATATATGAGTCAGATTTAAGAACATGTCTCTGAAATGCAGTGGATTTCAAAACTGTCCTGGAGCAGCCCAGCCCTCTTAACAAAAAGGTGATTAAAGCTGCCTTTAAACTGTGCATGCATGTTATATATTTTATATGAATCAGATTTAAGAACATATATCTGAAATGTTTTTTAAAACGGTCCTGTAGTACCGCAGCACTGTCTCCCTCATCTAACACACTCGATTCAACTCGTCAGCTCATTAGTAGAGACTTTAAGACCTCAAGTGGGTCAGAAAAGGTAAAGAGTTGTGACAAAATGCGATGTGTGTCAGATCCGCGTCATGTTCAGCAGTGGCAGCTCTTAAAGCAGCCAAAATAACCTAATAACCCAGCTTCTGTGATGTCCGTTAATCAAAGAACAAAAGAAAAAAAGAGGAAATCAATAACTTTTGTATCTTTAAAGGAACACTCCACTATTTTTGAAAATAGAATGATCTATGCTAAGCTACAGCTAAAAGTGCTACCGCCAGACCCGGAGATCAGCTGAATGGATTCGAAAACGGTAAAACTCAACTGTTTAATTCTAGGGGAGTTGGAAAATGAGCCTATTTTCAAAAATAGTGGAGTGTTCCTTTAAGGATTCATCTATATTTAATTTAGACTTTAGTGTTTGATAACTTTATTCAATTTCTGTATATTTCCTACTTGCTGAAGGGCACAGGTAGCTAAATATGACATTTATTAGAATGGGTTTATGTGAAGTTTGTACATAAGTGAAGTGTAATTAAACCCCATTTGAAAACTGTAAAAATGTACTCAAATTTTTATGTAGTTTTCAAATGGGATGAATGTGCTCCAAAGGGAATACGTAAAATTTAAGTAATATTTTTGTAAACAGTTATATTTATTTATAAAAAATATATATATGTTAAAAAAATATTTATTTACACTTAATTTTATTTATTTATTTATTTATAACCATATTTGCATATAGTCTTTTGAAAACCTATTTAATTAAAAAAAATCACATTCAAAAGTTTGGGGTTGGTAATATTATTACAATTTAAAATAACTGTTTCTATTTTAATATATTTTAAAATGTAATTTATTCCTGTGATTTTAAAGCTGAATTTTCAGCATCATTACTCCAGTCTTCAGTGTCACATGATCCTTCAGAAATCATTCTAATATGCTGATTTGCTGCTCAAGAAGCATTTCTTATGTTGAAAACAGCTAACATTTGTGTGGAAACTGAGATCATTTTTTCAGTTTCTTTGATGTATAGAAAGTTCAAAAGAACAGCATTTATTTGAAATAGAAATCTTTTGTAGCATTATAAATTTTCTTTATTGATCAATTTAATGCATCCTTGCTGAATAAAAGTATGCATTTATTTTGACATATCTTACTGACCCCAATCTTTTTGAACGGTAGTGTTTATATATCAGTCTCTTAGGTTTGCATTACATGCTCATTGTGAGTGTCTGTGTATTTGTTATAGATGACGTGTTGTCAAGAGATGCAGGAGAATGTGTAATATGTCTCGAGGAGCTACAGCAGGGAGACACCATCGCTAGACTGCCGTGCCTCTGTATCTATCACAAAAGGTGAGATGGACAGCAACAACACATTTTCTTCTACTTTACTATCAGATTCCCCGTTTTTATTGCGCAGTTTATATGGTTAATACCTTTTTAATCAACACCAGTACTGGTAAAATGGTTGTGATAATGACAGACCTCATTGTGTCCAACCTTGTGTCAGTCTGATCTTAAACATGACAGGAAATGTTACAGCTTTTAGCCAGTCAAATGAGCTTCGGTCTCAGCTGTCAAACTGCCTGAGAATTTACATTCCACTTTTTTTTTGCTGATCATGAAACCCAAACCTTGTCATGTCCTATATATAATTATGTGATTATGTAACTATATGATTGACATTTCTTGTCTGGATATGGTGTCTCAGCAGGAGGCTTCTGGGTATTGAATGGCACACGTATTGGAAAGTCTCAAACCTCAGACACCTTGAAGTGAACCACATGTCTTGCTGACGTTCTTTTGCAGCTCACACTTGAGATGTTTTCAGATGCTGAAGCACAATCAAACTAATTTGCTACAAGCAAGTTATACGCTCAGTCCTAACCTGGCGAGGCACAATAAAGTGACAACCGATAAATCCTATCACTTCCAAGTTAATCGTAATATTTTTGGCCTAACCAGCTGCAACCGGCAAGACATTTGTTACACTTGCTTACATGGTTTCTATATCCAGTCCAGAATCCTGCTCTACATAGCTGTATATTAAACATCAAATATGTTGGCTGTGATTTAGTAATTTCTTGCACTTTTAGCGAGGACAGCAAAATGATTTAATGCTGGACCTCATCTTAATAACCATTAGTAGAATCATTTAAAAGCATTATGCTAATGGAAAGGTTGTTTTTCTGATGCAAATTACATTCAAATTGAACCTAAGCTGACATTGTTAGCATCTTTTTCATTAGCTGTATAGACTCCTGGTTTGAGATCAACCGCTCCTGCCCTGAACATCCTTCAGACTGACCTTCATCATCTACTTCTGATACCACTGAGAAAGGTGAACACCATCACACAAATATTCACCTACATGCAAACACGTGTCTCAATAATTTGATATTTCAAGTAATCCTTTCATATTGGAATTTTTGACTTTATCAAATTTAATTAGCAGCATTATCTCATTACTTCAGTGCACCACTTTTAAATAGACTATAGAAAGCATTTTCCAGAGAAGCAACACAGGATTTTTTTTTTTCATTTGGAGCATTTTTAGACATGTAGTAAATGTGAAAGTATCACCTTAATGTTTTCACCCTTGAGGCCTCTATATATAAAATTGTGTTCACGAAGCGCTAGAACTCAGACCTTTTTATTATTATTATTATTATTTTGCAAATTAAACACTTTTTTTAACACTTAAGTCCTCTAAAAAAATCCATGTTTACAAAGGTCTAGAACTCAGACCTCTTCAATAGAATATTGTTATTTTAAATTATTATTAATGTTAAAATATCACAAATAACAGTAATAATATGCAAATGCAAGTTTTTACACTTGTGTCCTCTAGTCTAAAAAATTCAACTTTCACAAACATCTAGAACTCAGACAACTCTCCTATTATTATTATTATTAACAATAATTATTTATTGATTTATTTTTATCAGTAGTAGTAGTAGTAGTAGTAAGTTGAATATTGCATAAGATATAATACTATATAATAATTATTTTTATTTTTATATAGGATTTTTTTCTTGTAATTTATTGATTGGTCCGATATTGAAAAGCAATCTGGTTAAAGCTTCAAACTTGAGTTTCTATGTATAAATGCACGTTATACTTCACACACACCACTGACTTAAAGCAAACCATTTGCAGACTAGCACCTGAGACCCCTGACATAAACCAAGTGTGAAAACACTCGCGGGCTCAGTATAACTCATATTTCTTCTTTGTCGCATTTCCTCTCACTTTAGGGCACTTTATAGACCTGAAAAAAAATCACATTACAAAGATCTAAACTTAATACCACTCTATTAGTGTTTTATATTTTTTTCTATAATTTCTTCATTGACATGGTATTGAAAGGCGGTCGAGTAAACGCTTCAAAATTAAACCTTAAACATGCTTGTGTTTGTATAAATGCACTTTATACATCACCCACACAGCTGACTTACAGCAAACCACGCTTAGACCACCTCCCGAGATCCCTGACATAAACCATGTGTGAAAACACCCTCGGGCTCAGTATGACTCTCATATTCCATCTTTGTCTCTTTTTTCTCTTACTATAGGGCACTTTATGGACCTAAACCTGGATATCCTGACACAAAAATAACCAAATAAATCAATCTACCAACCAATTCGATCAAAACCTATGGAAACGGAAATGTGTCATCGCAAAACTGAACCAAATAAAAGCGTTCATCCAGCCAACACCGTCATTACCACTTGCAGAATCCCAGAATCTCCTGCCTGCTGTGCTAGAGACTGCTAAACTGCTAACCGGCCCCTTCACGGCAAAACCACCAACACCGGATCTCTGGCTTTGGAAAACGTCTCGCTTTCTTGCCCCCTCTACATACTCTGTGTTCTTATCGACGTGTGTGTTCAGTCTGCATTCTGACCAGGTCCTCTCTCCTTGTGTATGTAATCAGATGGAAGGAGATGGGGAAGAGGGGGCGGGGCAACACAAGGGGCAGGGTGACAAAATGGGCAGGGCATATGCAGTAAACAAGTAGGAAGTAGACCACGCTTTGCAAATCGATTCAGAGGCCACACCTGTCCTGTCAATCAAACGATGCTTATTAGAGGGGTGTGGCAGGGGCGGGGTTTCACACCTGGTTCGTGGGAGGAGTCTTGTGTGTGCGGTTCACTCGTTAGTGATGTGTTGGACAGCCGGTGGACGTATATTTAGTTATTCTGTGTGTGCATGTGTGTGATCATGTGTCCACAGGCGGGGAAATGTGTAAATTGTGTTTCCTGTTAGTGCCAGAGGAAGTCCAAGACATCAGCATGTGCGTTGGGATGGGGGTTTACGGTCATAAATGGAGAGAAAGATACACTCTCCGTCTGTCTTCAAATGTTTACAATTCACAGTAGATGTCTTTCCCCTACGGATTCTGAAACGATAAGAAGCTCAAAGCTATTTTCCTAGTTTCATCTGCAATTTTTTGGGCAGTTATTATGAAGCGCCGACCATAATATTCAGAGTTTCCCTGTAAAAGCCTTTAGTACGTATTCAGTGTGTGTGTGTGTGTGTGTGTGTGTGTGTGTATGTGTGTGTGATTTCAGCTTCTGTCCATTCTCCCATTTTTTCTCTATGTGACTGGCCAGCTTGCGTCTGGTAAGCTAATGTTGCTTCACTACTGTATGTAAAGCCCAGATATACTGGTGTGAATCTATTACAAGATCATTTCTATGATCTGCATTAACTTTTTATTTTTGAAAAATCTGAGAAACCTCACAAGAAATCTATTTAACCTTCAGGATGCCTCTGTCTACTGTATAAACAGCAAGCACTGTTAGAAAATAATGTTGCTGTAATTGTAAAAAATAAAAAAGTCAAAACAAATAAAAAAGGAGAAAGGAGTAAAATGAAAAAGGTAGAAAAAAAATAACCGCAAGAAAATATCTGACAACCTATTACTTTTTGTGTTGGATAGAAATAGAGCATTTCTGAGGTTTTTTTCCTGCTTTGTGCCTGTAAATGAGGGCATACAAACACCATCCATCAAAACAATGGATAACAATTTCGCCTCACCTTGTAAAACTAATCAAACAAATAATAAAAACAGAGTCAGGTAGCGTAGTACTATCTTGTGCAGCATGGGCTGCGGAAAGTGACTCGGCACTCTCGAAACCCATCCTTTTCTTATTTTTGCATTCAAGTCAAGTCATTTTGTATGTTTTTCTTTTCGTTTTTTTCCAGGGACATGAACGGATGCCTGTTTCTAGGAGTGTACAAACTAAGTGTCTGATGATTTCGATGTGCAATCTGTGGGACAAGTAATAATGATGATGATCATACATATAATTAAAACAAGATGAAATAAGACCAGATGTTGCTTTCTTTTATGGACAAGTCCACTGCAAACACACAAAAGGGTCAATTAAATTCAAAAACAGTCACTTAAGAAAGAACAAGAGACAAAATCATTTGATGTAATCAATTTATTTTCAGTTTATTAAAATGCATTTTCTGTATCATTTATCTTATCAGTCCTTATTTTGAGTTCTGCTTCACAGATTCTGTTCTTTAGAAGCAAATATATCCATATAAATAAATATATTCACAGAAATGTAGAAGGGCAAATGGCCCAAATAAGCACAAGTTTGCCAAGGCACAATGATTTCACTTTAATTCATATTTAAAGGGGTCATATGATGCGATTTCAATTTTTCCTTTCTCTTTGGAGTATTACAAGCTCTTGGTGCATAAAGAAGATCTGTAAAGTTGCAAAGACTAAAGTCTCAAATCCAAAGAGATATTCTTTATAAAAGTTAAGAGTCAGCCACGCCTACCTAAAACGGCTCGTTCTAACACGCCCC
>NW_015555804.1:930674-930938 GCF_001515605.1 Sinocyclocheilus anshuiensis | reverse complement strand
GCCTGGAGCTGATCCGTGCTGGTCGCTGAGGAAATACTACAACTTTGCGCTGTGGATCGCCGGATCGGCTTTCACCGGAGTCGTCACATGTCCTTCCGGACGCTCCTTCGTCGAAATCGCGGGCCGCGCCATTCTCAAGCCCACCCACTTCTGCTCACTCTTAACCCTCCGTCCGTTCCTCATGCTAGCCCCCGGCCTCTGCTCCCTGTAGGCCGCCGCGTGTGACGCTGTGTTTCATTGTGAAAGCGAAACTACTTTGTTTGG